>NC_058133.1:64517628-64653711 GCF_016433145.1 Gracilinanus agilis
CTTCCTTCCTTCCTTTCTTTCTTTCTTTCTTTCTTTCTTTCTTTCTTTCTTTCTTTCTTTCTTTCTTTCTTTCTTTCTTTCTTTCTTTCTTTCTTCTTGTAGAACCCAAAAAATTATTTGATTCTCAGAAATATTTTTAAATACTTCAGTGACATTTCAAAATTGCATCTTTAAATCCCTCATAGCTCCTTCATGAATTATTATAAGCTAACAAGGCTGTTGTCGTGTCTAAAGAAACTGCTACCCTATTCTTTGTACATGAAGCAACTTGAGTATTTCATGATCACTTGGTTGATCCTGAGGAAAGAAATTTTTTTTTCAAGCTTTGAAAGAAAATTTTCTAAAATAATGAAAGAAGTTTGATAAAAATCCAAAACTCTAGAAAAAAAAAGCTTACATTTCAGAGAGGAGCTTGGGAATTAGAAATCAAAACATTTGCATGTGTTCATATCATCCACTTTGGAGAAATCATTAAAAGCCACAGACCCTATAATGTCATGAATGTCTTAGCCAGAAGCAATCTTGGTGGCCCATTCCAGGCAACAGATTCAAACTCCTTCCTGGAATAGGCCACCAGGATTGCTGTTGGCTGAGGTGTTCATGGCATTATAGGAATCATGACTTTTAGTGACTTCTCCAAAGTGAATGACATAAACATGTGCAAATGTCTCAGTTTTTTTTCTTTAAAAGTTTTTTTCTCCCCTGCCCCTGTATCTCCCCCACCTCTCTCCCTGTCCTGTTCCACGGAAAGCATTACCCAATGCGAGTGTGTGTACATTCACATATGTATACAAACATTATATTGTTCATGTTTCTATTTACTGTGTCTTTCTCTGGAGATGGAAATACAGAAATTATTCTTACAATATTAATTCTATAAAATGCCTCAATTTTTAATCCCCAAGTTCCTCTCTGAAATATGATTTTTCTCTACATTTTGAATTTTTTTATAAAATTTCTTTTATTTCCCTCCTCTCCTCCTTTTGGGTATTCTAGTTGTAGAGTTTCTAAGTCCAGAGATTTTCTAAAAGACATATTTAAAAGAAAATAAGTTCTTGCAAATTATTAGGAATGATCCTCAGGGCATTGTAATAGTAAAGAAATGCAATGTAGCTGGCACATAGTAGCCATATACTATGGAGGTATACACACCCATTGGATTATAGGAACTCAATCTGATCATGTATTAGCTTTGGGGTACGTAGATTTTTTTTTCCTGAGCTTGGTCCAATTATTAATTCACTTATTGTCACTCAAACATATCCAAACCATCCTGCATCTTAAATTTTTAGCTGGAAGGGGCCCTAGAGGTCATCTGGTTCATCTTTCAACTTAAAGATGTGTAAGAAGGCCTAAGGAGATTAAATGAGTTGCCAAAGGTCACACAGGTAATAAATGGCACATCCAGAATTTCAACCCAGTTTCTCTTATCTCCAGCACCTTTTCCCATGACTACATATGGGAGAACATATGTATGTGCTCTTCCAAACCACTGACATTAAAGGACCACACATACTTGCAGTGAAGATGGAAGCAGGACTACAATTCATGAAATACCTGAAAATGGACTTATCCAAGCAAACTATAACTAAGAAGTAGATCAAAGTGGCAAAAAAGTGGTACATTTATTTGCAGTCTTCACATCTTCTATTTTGTGATGGAGAAAATGTGAGCATTTTATTTTTTGTTGACTCAGACAAGTTAAAATAAATTCCCAAATCTATCAGTGTATCTATCTGGCTACTAGGTGGTGAAGTGGATAGTGCTAGGCCTGGAGTGAGGAAAACTAATTTTCCTGAGTTTAAATCTGGCCTCAGACACTTACTGGCTATGCAACCTTGGGCAAACCACTTGAGCTTGTTTGCTTCAGTTTCCTCATCTGTAAAATGAGCTGGGGAAGGAAGTGTCAAACCATTTTAATATCTTTACTAAGAAAGCTCCATATTGGGTCACAAAGAGTAAAATATAACTGCAATGACTGAACAAGAACATAAATTAATGTACATGTTTATTATGAGGCAGCTAGTTTCTGTAGAATACTCACTGGACCTTGAATTAAAGAGATTGGAGTTAAAATTCAGCCACAGAAATTTGCAAGTTGTGTGACCCTGGGTATGTCATTCAACTGTTCTGCCTCAGTTTTCTCTTTTTCAAAATGGGATATAATAACACCTACTTCACAAAGTTGCAAGAATCAAATGTAATAACATATGCAAAGTGCTTTGGAATCCTTCAAGTGCTACATAAATCTTAGCTAGCAGTATATATACTAATATTCTCTCTCTCTGTCTCTGTCTCTCTCTCTTAAAAAAAAAAAAAACCCTTATCTTCTGTCTCAAACTTAATACTATTGCTTTCAAGACTGAAGAGTGGTAAGGATTATGCAATGGGGTTTAAGTGACTTGCCTAGGATCACAAAGCCAGGAATTGTCTGAGGTCAGATTTGAACTCAGGACTTCCTATCTTGAAGCCTGGCTCTCTATCCACTCAGCCACCTAGCTGCCCCTAATAATATACTCTTAAAGCATAGTCTATGACATTTTTGTATAATGAGGTTATATTTCCCACACCTTAGGGGTACCTCCTGGTTTATAACATTGATAAATTTCTTCCTAAAAGGTTTTATAAAAGAGGTGGCTTCAAAGGGAATTGCCATAAAATTATGCATTGTTCCTGCAATAGATAAGGAGAAAAAAAAAAAGAGAGGAAATGGAAAAAAAAAAAAGCAAAACCAAGTTAAATGTGCTTTTTGAAAATGAAGGTTCAATTAGTATTAGAGCCAGGGGATTAAAGTGGCCGCCCAAGTTTGACTTTTCCAGGGTGCCATGGCACTTCTGACCAATCTTCCTTAAAAGGAATGATACCAAGGTGTATGTATTGGCAAGGAAGGTTGGGGGGAGGACTTTGGAAACCATGGGAAATTTGGAAGAAAACCAAGTGAGTCTCAAATGAAACATGTCTAGATGTGTAGGGAAGTATTGCCAAAAGCAAGTTTCTGGCTGGCATGATTGACTGAAATGATGGAGGTGGTTGGTTTGACTTATAACTCTGCCAAGCGACTTTCCTTATCCTAGAAAAAAACTCCATTCCTTAGAATCGTTCTCTTTATCTTGAGTAATTAACAAGCATTTTTATTAGTCCTTTCCCGTGTCCTGGCTACTTCCTGTCATGAGCTGAGCAATGTGAATAATTCTCGCAACTTTTAGATTATGGGAAGATGGAGGCAGAGATCATGACATGAACAACCATGACATGTATATTACTCATACATTTCCATTTCAGACAGACAGAGTTTATTAACAAGGAGTCCTTTTGGGCTGCTCCACAGAAGTGACATGAGTCAGTGGAATAACATTATTCCACAAAGATATTTTTGGGGGTTTTGCCTGAAATGAACACTTTTGCTTATGTGACCTTTGTCCGTTGGTTTCTTCCTTTATTAAAAACCGTCCCAAATCCCTAGAGAGGAAGTGGCTGTCCAATTAAGACTGAGTTAGGTGTGGCTGACAGAGAGTAATGTTCCCATCAGTTGGAGAATGAATTAGCCAGACTTTGGCCAAGCTCCTTTGCCAGTGAAAGTGAACAGAAACCACTGTGACTCAAGTGATTCACTGGAAGAGAAGACAGGCTAAAGATGAAGGAAGACTCTATTTTCCCCCCAAAAAAGAAGAATTTTTTCCCTTCAGACTCAGTCCTTGAGGACTTGTGCCTTCTTATGCATCAGGTATCAAAAATAAATACTCTGAATGTTTCATTCTTAACAGTAAAATCTTTTTATTGTGTAGGACACTCTACTTTTGTTGCTGTTGTTGAGTCATTTCAGTTGCATCTGACTCTTCATGACCTCATTTGGGGTTTTCTTGGCTAGTGGTTTGCCAGGTCATTTTGCAGATGAGGAACTGAGAAAAACAGGGTTAAGTGACTTAGTCACACAGCTAATAATTAGTGTCTGAGGTCAGATTTGAATCCAGGATTATGAGTCTTCTTGACTCTAAGCCTAACGCTTTATCCACTGTGCCACCCAATTGCCCAGGACTCTCTGCTAGGGGTTGGGAATAAAAAGAATCAGAAGACAGGGTCCTTGTCCTTGAAGGGATTAGAATCTAGTTAAACTGATAGGGCATAAACTCAGAAAGGACAAATATCAATCTAAAACATAATGTGCCAAGACTCATAAATGAAGGACTTAGAAAAAATAGATAATAAATGCCAGGAATTCCAAGTGGGGAGTAAATCTAGAGGGTATAGATGGTCAGAGTAAATTTCCCAGAGGATATAGGCACCATAGGAATGAAAGTATGCCAATCTTTTAGAGGAAACTGTTTCCTAGGCAGCTAGATAATACAGTGATTAGATAACTGGACCTAGAGTCAGGAAGACCTGAGTTCAAATCTTTCCTTACACACTTCCTAGCTGTGTGATGCTGGGTATGTGACTAAACTTCTTTTTGTCTTGGTTTCTTTATCTAAAATGAGGATAATAATATAACTCCCAGGTTTGTTTTAAGAATCAAATGATGAAACATTTTTCATTAGACTGTGTGCTCCTTTAGGGCGGACACAATTTCTTTTTATGCTGAGTTTTTAGTACAGTGCCTGCTACATAGTATTTGCTTAATAAAAGGTAGTTGACTGCCTGACTTGTACAGTGATACCTGAACTTGGAGTCAAGGAGAGACCCATGATTCAATCTTGCCTCTTACTTATCTGTATGACCATGGGTAAAAATCACTTAATCTCTTTGAGCTAGAAGTGGAATGGAAGACAGTAATGAGTCCTCCCTCAGTGGAGGTCTTGAAGTCAAATGTATATCTGTTGGGCATAATATAGAGTAAATAAATTCTTTTTCAGGCATTGGATGGATGAGATTATTACCAAGGTCCTTTTCAACTCAGAAATCCTATGACTTTGTGATGGCAAGAATGATACAAACTAGGGTCAAATCTAATGTGGCTACTGGGAGTTCTTGGAATTTGCTCCATGTAGTTAATAAAGTAAGCATTGAAAAAAAAAAACTAAACTAAAAGAAAATGAAATAAGGGATGTGGGAGAAATGGTGGATGGAGTCTCTGAAAACTCTTCTGGTAGCATTTCTCTAGATTATGGTTACAGGCAAATTAATTTTTCCTAAATAAAATTCAATGGTGATATGTTGTTCAACATGATTGCATCTGCTTGGGTAAGCCCAACACTACTTGGAGCCCCAAATTTTTAAAAGGCCTCTAAGATAAAAAGACTTCTGGAGTTTAGGAGAGTTGACTTAGGTTAAAATATGGTGTCTCTGTCAAAGAGAAGAGATTTTACAAATCATTTGCTGGTCAAAGTGAGAATTCCTATGTGGGTTATTTCATGTCTTCTTACTAGTTAGTTTTTCTTGAGCCCCAGTAATATTCTTTTTTTTTTAATTTTGAGTATTTTCTCCTAGTTACATATTTCATGTTCTTTCCCTCTCCCCCAGTAATATTCTAATAAAGCAAAAGCATAAGCTTTGTCAGGTTGATTTATAACCTATATTAGACTTTTAGTCTTATAGTCATGTAGAAAACACCCACAAAGGAAATAAGATTGGAACAATGTAGGGATTATAGAAGCATAGATTTAGCACTAGGAGGGACCTAAGTCAGATCTGGTCTGATCAAATACCTTCATCTTATAGATGGAGGCCAAGTGAAATTAAATAACTTGTTGGAGGTCATATAAGTAGTGTTAGAAACAAGATTATGAACCAAGGTCCTTTGACTCTAGAACCATTGAGATTTCTATGGTACCACAATTTAATCTCCGGAAAAAGACAGGATCAAGTCTTTAAATACTTAGCAATGTTGTTGCAAACAATCTGGGTTTATTGGTGGTGGTGGAGTTGTTTTTTTCCCCCCTTCTCAGAGAAAGGAAACTGGAGTCTCACCTTTTTCTTTGTATTCTCAGCATTTAGTATAGTACCTGACACATTTAATGAACATGATACGCATTTAATAAAAAGCAGACATTTAATAAGCGCTTATTGATTGGTTAGAAGGTTTAGAAGGAAGGTCAGGAAAGAAAAAGTCATATGCTGATTTGTATTACTTTGGAAGAATGCATGATCCAGCTGTGACCAAAGGGAGTAAGTGAAAGTAAAGAGAGAAAATGAAAAAAAAAAAACAACAGGTAATATAGCAAGGTTATTCAATCCCATCGGGTTATTTTATGTTTAAGGTCATTGCTGGAAGAGTGAACTTTGTCTCTTTTTTAAATATAAACTTTTACTTTCTGTCTTAGTAACAACTTTGAAACAAAAGGGCAAAGACTAGGCAAATGGGGTGAAGTGACTTGCCCAGAGGCACACAGCTAGAAAGTATTAGAGGCCAGATTTGAACCTAGGTCTTCTTGCCTCCAGCCTTGGCTCTCTAGCCACTGTATCACCTAGCAGCATCAAACTTTATCTTTCATATAAAACCACTTGGAGTCCTCAGTTTTGCCTCTCCAGTGCTCTTGGTTTAGCTACTGAGTTAAATGAGTCAATGGATTTATTTTTAAATAAAAAGAAATCATTACAGTCATGTATTTCTTTCTCAATCCAGAACAATGGTTTGGGAAGTTTTCATACCTATTTAGGAGCTTTTATAGTATCAGTTTTAAGGCTGGCATTTGAAAAAAGAGGAATCCAAAGTCCAAAAGGGTTAACTGATTTGCCCATGATCATCAAGCTAGCAAGTGGAAGAACTGAGCCTAGAGCCCATATTTTCCTTCCTATCAGCTACCATAGTCCCCAAATATATTTGAGTAAAAAACATCTTTTTTATCCCAAAGAAGCATGCAACCTCAATGTTCAAAAATAACCTCCCCTCCCCCCCTCCAAGAAATGAGTTCAATCCAATTTTCAAAGATTGAGACAGGCAGATTCCTTTGGTTAGAAAAATGTTGTATTTATTTCATGGAAATACAATAAAAGGAAAAAAAAAACTATACACATCAAGGACCCTTGAGCCTAATGCCTTTTTTGGTAAGCTATAAAAGGGCTCAAAAGCATCTCAAAGTGAACAAGGGCTGCCCAGTCGGAAACATATACTAGCAGAGACCTGGTCATGCTTGTAAACCACTGTGATTTGATGGTGCAGAGGACCAGGTGTGCTATATAAATGGCACTGGGTGTGCTGCTAATCCTGTGTTTGAGGTCACTTAAATGCACTAAAGCTAAATCTGTGCCCTTGCAGCCAGCCCAATTAAGAGAGCAACGTGCCATTTATCAGGGGGCCCATTAAAAGGACGCTACCTTAATTACGATTGCAGCTAAGTGTGCACAGAAAGACCCAGATGAATGCCATAGCTTCATTTCACTACTTTTCACTGGACTTCCAGTAAAAGCCTTATACTTTTTAGTGGCTTTCACAATTATGCTTCCCTTCAATTTTCCAAAGGTTACAGGGACTGAACCACACAAATCCCATTAAAGTAAGTAGCTGTTGTGCAATATAAATCCCTTTGAAAACTTTTGCCAGCGCCTATAAAATGATCAGCTGGCTGGACATAGATGCCCCTTGTCTGCCATGTTTGCAACCAAGATTCCAGGGACAAGCTTTGATGTGGGGAAAGATTTCTGCTACCGAGGCCAAGTTTTTTTGGTCTTGTTGCATCAGATTTCTCTGAAAACTGATGTGATTAAGACTTATCAAAAACTCATTTGTCTTCAGATTTTATTCTGAAGATATTCCTTAATGTACCCTGAAATTAGGTTTGCCTGACCATAGATTTGGGCACATTCCAACATTTGCCTAGAGAAAACAAGACAGCATGGAGGTGTTGATACATGGATGTCATTTACATCACTTAGTGAATGAAAAGTAGTGATAGAGGATACGTGGCAATGGCCTGGGTCACACCTTTAAGGATCTTAGTCTCTCTCCCCTTTCACTTTATTTTTCTTTCCTATTCCTTATTCCATTTCCTCTACTCCCCATTGTGTCTTCCTTCCCTTTTCCCCAATCACTTTTATTCTACTCTCACTTTCTCCTTTACTGCCTTTCATTTCACTCTCTTCTTTGGTTTCTTCTCCCTCACTTCCTCTCGATTAGAGTTTAGGTACCCAATCATTGAATCAATCAGTCTACAAACTTTAATTGAATTGTCTGTTTTGTGCTAGGAATTATGGTAGCCACTAGAGATGCAAAAATAAAAAATGAAATTGTCCCTATCCTAAAACAACTTACATCCTTAAAAAAACAAACAAAAACAAAACAAAACAAACAAACAAAAAACAACCTTTACCTTACTTTCCATCTTAGAATCAATACCGTGTGTTGGTTCCAAGACAGAAGAGAAGTAAGGAGTAGGCAATGGAGGTTAAGTGACTTTCCCAGGGTCACACAGCTAAGATGTGTGTGAGGCAAGATTTGAACTCAAGGCCTCTCATTTCCAGGTCTGGTTCTCAATCCACTGAGATTAACTAACTAACTAATTATTAATTAATTAATTAACTAACTGCCCCCAATAATTTATAATTTTTAAAGGAAAACATGGTTAAATGACTAAGAGTAGATAGCAATATCTTAACCACATATATGAGATGAAGGCTACTAGATCTTTTTCCATTGTTATCTAGAGGGTTATCCCTCATTCCTTTCATATAATACAATTTGAAAACTGGGCGATTGGTCTGGTTAAAAGTAAAGTTGCATTAATGGTTGCTCTATGGTTTCAACCAGGCTTGAATCAGAATGAGCCAAGAAACCTCAGTTCCCTGCATTTTTTTTTCCATGTCCTCTGTCAGTTAGAATTATCACCAAGCAATGAAAATACTCTTCTGTTAGGTGCTGCATATCTTTCACCAGGGGCATTACTTTGTTGTTATTTTGAAATGTCATTTTTGGGAAACATATACCTTTTGTAAGATAGGAGTGAGATATTCAGAAACCAGAATATTAGAAAATTCCATGTAGCCTAGAGAGAGAAGTCTTGGGTTCAAATCTGGCCTCAGATACTTCCTAGCTGGATGCCCTGGGCAAGTCACTTAACCCCCATTGCCTAGCCCTTTCTGCTCATCTGTCTTGGAACCAATACCCAGTATTGATTCTAAGATGGAAGGTAAGGTTTAAAAGGAAGACTCCATGTAAAAAATCAGTGCATGAAAAGGCAAGCTAGGCAAAAGGAATTTTCTCAAGTAATTTTTTGGAAGAAAGTCCCAAGTCATGCACCTCAAGGACAATATTATAATGAGACTAGGGTATTCTATTTTTGGATATTAAAAGTCTCAGATCACTTGAAGAGTTTCAAGGTGCAACTAAATACACATATTTACAATAATATATTTTACATTATCTTATTATATATCTTATATTCTCTTATTAAATTATTTAATCAAATTATTAATTAAACTAAATTACGTTATCTTGTTAAAATACAAAACATCCAGAATACTTACAATACCTTTCAACAATGATAATAGTATGACAATAATAATGATGATAACAGCAATAGTTAAAATTTATATAGAAATTATTATAAGCCAAGTTCTTTAAAATTGTTATTTCATTACCTCACAACAACCCTGGGAAGTAAGTACAATTATTATTCCTGCTGTACAAGTGAGGAAACTGAGGCAAATAGGGGCTAAGTGACTTGCCCAGGATCACTCAACTAGAAAGTGTGTGAGGCTGGATTTGTACTCAGGTCTTCCTGATTCCAATCAATCATTTCACTTTATCATCTAGAAAATACACCTTGGACCTTGATTTAGAAGGTTCTTATATTGACTACCTACACAACTCTGGCAAATTATTTATGTAGTTCATTTATTTGACAAGTATTTATTCATTGCCTTCAACGTGCAAGGTACTGATGATCACTGTATTGTTGTTACTTTTTGGGGGCTCAGATATATGAAAGACTCGGGCCCTCCTCAGTAAACTTGTGACTCTACTGGTGTCCACAGCTGTGGACCAAAACAAGAGATGAAAAGCATTTATGCAGTGTTTGTTTGGTCAATCATCTTTGAAGCAAGATGTCAGTCCCTGCTTCTTTCTAACCATTTACTTGGGTGGAATAATATAAAGATGACCCAAACAGAGGGATCATAAATGGGCAACTTCTCTAGCCATCAGTTACAAATAAACATAGCTTTTTTTTTTTTTTATCACTCCAAAAGAATACAAGTTATTTCTTTATTGGAAAAATGAGGCGTATGTGTAGAAACTCAAGGAAAACATAGTTATGCCAGTAAATAGAAGGCAGTTTAAACTAGAGAGTGGTAAGAGCCCTGGATTACAAGTCAAGAGTGTTATCCAGGCTCTGCCAAAGAGTTGTGACAGAGAAATTACTTCATTTCTTCAGGCTAGATTTTTTTTCCCATCAGTAATATAGGTACAATAATCTTTTTCCTACTTAATTCACAGTTGCTGCAAAGATCAACTGATCTAATATGTATGGAAATGCAATAAAAATGTAAAGTAGTCAGTATTTCAAGGACCTGTGTTTGGCAACTCCCTATAATGAGAGACTGATAACATATGCAAATGAGACTCAAAAATTTAGTTTGAGGTGGCAACCCCAATTGGTCATTCTCCTAACACATTCTTGGTGCCAACAATCACCATGTAAACCTTCTGGTTAAATAACACAACCTTTGTGGATGTGGTTGGTTCCAAGATTTTCTTCTAATGTGCACCATAAACTAGGGCAAAAGACTTTTAATCCTTCTATTTGGAATACCAGTTTCTGTATTAGGAGAGATGTGGGCAAGGGGAAAAGAAGACACCTCCTCACAAGGGAACTGAATCTTCCAGGAGCCTGTTACCTTTAATCAAGTAGTGATGCCACAAAAGGCATGTGGTTTTGGGAACCCCTGCCCCAAATTCTATAAAGTCATCCAGATATCACAAAAGGAGAAGAAGTTTTGCTTTGGCTAAACATAATCTTTTGGTTTAGACTAGCAGTTAAGTCTGAACAACTTTGATAGGCATGCCCTTGGGTATGGTCAAGATCATATATATTGAGTTGAAAGATGCTTTTGAAGCCATCTAGTCCCACCTCCTCATTTCACTGAGGAAACTAAATGACTTGTCCAAAGTCACTCAGGTAGTATTTAAACTCAAATCCTCTTTGATTGCAAATTCAAGGCTTTTTTCCACAGTACCATACTGCCTACTGAATAGCTGCTATCATAGACAGAGATAGGAAGAGTTCTGCTGTAGGCAAAAGAAGGAAAGGGATGTAATTAGATAGGGAGTGGGAGCAGGGGAGAAAAGAGGTTCATAAAAGAAACCGATATAGGGAAGAAAGAAAAGCAGAGATGTCGAATCCACAAGATTAAAAAACATCAACCTTGGATCTTGCATCCATGGCAGCTGACATAGTTCTTTGCATATAGTAGATGCTTAATAAATATTTTTAATGAAAATGGAGCCATTTAAGTTAAGAAGTATTTTTGTTTACATATGTTTATTAATACTTGTCCCTGTATAAAGTGATCTAGAGGATACAAAAGAAGTATATGATAAAGACCCTCAGGGATTAAAGGGTTACAATGTCCTCCAAGAACTTACATTCTCAAATCATGTAATATTTTATATCTGCATGAAAGAAATAAATAATGTAAGAAAACATAGCACTGAATACCAAAAGAAATTCTGACAAATTTTAGAGAAGATTGGGTTGGGGTAAGCAAGAAAGGACCATGGAACAGGTAGTCAGGTTACCCCAAGCCTGGGAAAAGAGATTCAGATCTAGGGCTTAAACGTGAACCAAGTTATGGGAGAAAAGGATGCTGGAAGAAGCCTTCCAAACACATAGATCTTTATCATTAAAAGAGTAAATCTTTGGAGTAGGAGGATCTGGGTTCAACTCTACTCCTCGGTGTTATGCAAGTCACCTACCTTGTCTCAGTTTACTTCTCCATAAAATGAGGAGGTTGGGCTCAATGATTTCCAAGACCTCTTCTAACTCTAAATCAATGATCCTCAGAACAATCTATTTATTCTTTTTAATAGGAATTGGATCTAGTGGAAAGATTTATATTGAAATAGTTTATCTAATGATTCAGGAAAAGTAAAAAAAAAATAAACAGACTCTTGATGTAATGAGAAATTTTTATAGTTTCTCATTTCTAATTCTCACTCTAAATATTCTCATATCCGAAATATATGGAAGATTGTCAAATCTGTAAAAATATGAGCCATTCTCCAATTGGCAAATGGACCAAAGGATATGAATGGATAGTTTTTGAATGAAGAAATGAAAGCTATATGTACTATATGAAAAGAATGCTATAATTCATTATTAATTAGAGAAATGTAAAGCAAAACAACTGTAAGATATCATCTAACACCTTTTAGACTGACTAAAATGATAAAAGGGCAAAATGACAAATTTTGGAGGGGATGCAGAAAAATGGAGACGCTAATATACTGTTGGTAGAACTGGGAGAAAGTTACCTGGGCATTTTTATAACAAATAAATAGATTTAAATAAATAATTTTTTAAAATTTATTAACTTGAAGTTGGGATCTGGATTAAAATTTTAGTTCTGCCACTTACTAGTAATATGGGACAAGTCACTTAATTTCTCTGGATTTGTTAGCTCAATTGTAAAACGAGTATGTTTAAATAAATAACTACTTGGGTCTCTTCTAGCTCTAAATTTGTTTATCTATGATTTATTTACTCTAACATCCAAATCAACTAGATTAACCAAATATTCTTTGACTATGTTCTATTCACAAGGCATTGAAGATTGAGAAGGATAAGATATGGCCCCTGCACTCAAGAAACTTAAAGTCTTGGGGGTGGGGGCTGATTAAAAAAAGGTACACAAAAAGCTACAAAATGAATTGAAATGCATTAAATCCATAGAGAAGGTGAAAACTGCTAGGAGAAGTTTGAGAAGGGAAAGTCATCTCTAACTAAGAGGAATCAGTAAAGGCTAACTGCTCTTTATTTTGGATAGATTGACTTGCCCTATGGTTATCCTGAGGTTGGATAAATACTGCTCAGTTCAGTGTCCCAGAGAATGAGATGTCCTGTGACATATTATAGGAAGTGAGCATCTCTGGTCAGGATGTTCAAAAGACCAATATTAATTAAAGATGTTTTCTCTGGAAAGCTGGCCAGGACATCAGACTGCAGTCAGAAAATGAACAGTTAGCCTCATCTCTTTCGCTACCCTTCATTCAACCTGAGTGTGAGGTCTGATAAAACTGTATATTATAGAGACGGGTCCCTCCAGTGCCCAACATTTGCAAACCTCTGTAATGTTTACATTTCCTCTGGTGCATCTAAAGATACTGTGGTGGATCTTGGTGTCCTATGTCAGAGAAGAAAAACAAGGAGCTCACAGTTTGGAATTAGTGAGCAAAGACAGACGTGCTATGTAGTCAAAGGGCTGCTTGCTGGTCGTCTCTTTCCATTACACCTTGCCCCATGAAGGATGTTTGCCAGAAGAATTGCTAGACTCCCTTTATTTGCATGCTTTTTTTTTTCATGCCCAAACTCATCTGGAGAGGTGTTATGATTTGTTAAAACAACAACAGTAATAACAAAAACACAACTAGGAGTTCCCTCAGAACTACTGCTGGAATCTTTCAAGTCATCATAGTTGTTTGTTCTCTGTCATATATTATAATTCTCCATTTCCCGCCCTCCCATGTCAGGGGAAATGGTGGTTTATGGTAGCCAACCAATGGTATTTGGTTTAACAACAGGTTTGCTCCAAAGAAAAACTGAGTGAAAACACTTGTAATTCTGAGAATAGGACATACTAAAATTCATTAGACTGAGTTGCATGATGGCAATTCCAAAGAACAAGAGAGAATAATAGGCTTAAATAGCAGCACAGAGGAGTTCAAATTTCACCTGAGAGGAAGTTCCTGACAGTGGGGATTACAAATTGCTAGTGATTTCCTTAGGGAAGCTCTGGAATCTCCCTTCTGGGAGGGTCTAAAAGATTTGTCTCAGTTGCAGGTAGGGAAAGACCAAACTGAAAAACAAAGTAGCTTCTGAAGCTCTTTTCAAGTCCTTTAGTGTTGTACCTGGATCTTCAAGTTTGGTGTGACACCTATCACCAGGGTTCAGACTAGAAGGAGAGACCTGAAATCTTGTTATCACAATCAGGGAGACAGAGATTGTGGGTACCAGTAGACCTAAGGAGGGTACCACTTTCTCTCCTCCTCTGAGGCTATCTCTAGGGAAGCTTTAGGGCAATGGTTCCCAAACTATTTTGGCTTACCGCACCCTTTCCAGAAAAAATATTACTTAGCCCCCTGGAAATTATTTTTTTTAAAATTTTAATAGCAATTAATAGGAAAGATAAATGCACCTGTGGCCATCACTGCTCCCCTGGATTACTGTAGCACCCAGCAGGGGGCAGTGGCACCCAGTTTGGGAATCACTGCTTTAAGGGATGGTGTTAAGAAGGTCCTAATAATGACTGTGGAGCTAAGCTTCTTGGAAGGAGGAACAGTGACAGTCCCAGACTTCTTTTGGCACAATAACATAGTTTTCAGGAGTTAGTTGGGTAATTTCCCTGATGTATCTAGGTGTGTGTTCCCCTACATGTTGGTAGCCATTGGACGAAGTCTTTTGTGTTAGGCTGTACTGCTAATAGCCTGAGGACTTAGTTGTAGTATGTAGACTAAAACAGTACTTAGTGATGATTCTGGGCCACAAGGTCAGAGACAGCTGCATCCTTGATGACACCTTCTGAGTCTCTTAGTCGTGCCTGTGTGTCAGAGGTCATGAGACCCTTGCACTCAGAGGTCACAGCATCCTGACAGACATGACAAATAAAACCATTGTCTGAATATAGACCCGAGAACTGGGAAGATAGTCTTTGGTGCATTATGAATGGGAGAATATTTCACTTGCTTTACGTTGGCTAGAAGTAAAGGCACTTTTCCAAAGGCATTAAAGAATCTAGACTTACCACTTTTATATTACTTCCCTTTATCTTTCCTCTCAATGATGGAGTAGATGATGATTCTTCATGAAATATCTAAGAGATTTTTAGATCAGTGGAAAAAGCACTGAACTAGGAATCAGGAGACTTGGATTCTTTCTTAGATATTCTTCTTACTAGTGGTGTGTATTTGGCCAAGTCACATAGCATTTCTGAGCTTTAGTTTTCTTGTTTATAAAATAGAGATGATACTATCTACCTTATTTGCCTCAGGAAGTTGTCTTGAAGAACAAATGAGGTAATGGATAAATGGTAAACAATAAAACTCAGGACAACTCAAAGATAATAGGTAAGAAAAAAAGGAGTCACTTGGAAGAAAAGAATATTAAAGGTTAAGAAAGCAATTACTTCTCCTGGGCTATAGAAATAGTTTCTAGTAGTTATAACAGATTTGCATAGACATAGATGACTCTTAATAAATGTTTCTTGAATGAATAAATGAAAGAGACCCTATAATTAACAGTCTTCAATTTCAATTCATTTGGAACCATTATAACTGCATTTACTGTCACAACACTGCCATGTTGAACAAATGCTTAGTTACTTCCCTGGACTTTTCTCTGGGGAGTTTGCTATTTGGGGAGAGGTGGACCTTTGGGGATAGAATCCAAAGTCTGGTTCAGTAGGCTAAATGTAATATTTGGGTTGTGATAGCTCATTGAGTTGTAAAACTCAGAAAGATCTATGGGCTCAGTGGCTGGCCAGTGCAGTAGGTTTGTTAGTGGTGTTAGCACAGCTGGTATTCAGTTCAGCTTGATACATCCATCACTCTAGACTTGAGCTGAGTGGGGGAGGTGGGGTTGGGTGTACACTAAACACTGCCTCCAGACATGGAAGATGGAAGGCTGGATAATTGGCTTGCCAGGATTCCAAAAGTGGATTATGGACAAAGTCTGAGTCTAAAGGCAATTGGTGGATATTGCTAGTATTTGGGAAAGTCTCCAGTTTTACACTCAGAATCTTATTTTGCGTAGACCTATAATAGGAGATCTATCAGTTCTTCTCCCTCTTCCTGCGAAATCTTAGAATCTCCTGGATTTATGGATTTGGCTTAGCTTGGTGTTAATGGAGAATCTGTAATAACTTAAAGCTGTTTTTACTATTGTTTCAAAAGTTCTGCTGTTGCCTTTTATTTAAAAGTCATTTCATTTCTCCTTTTAAAAAAATTCTTTTGTTTAATCATTTCTTGTAACAAAGAAAAAACCTTTAGGCAAATCTGATACTGTGACCATTGATATCATATACCATTTTCCACATTCCTGGTTCCTTATCTCTCTACTGAGAGAAGGGAGGAATGTTTCATTATCAGTTTTCTGGGATCAAGATGGTTCATTGCAATTCCTCCAAATTAGATTGTCTCAGTATTTATTGTTTATATTGCCTAGAGGCAATCAGGGGAGCCTCTAATCTACTCCCAGGGAAAGGGGCATTTGAGTTTTGACTCTGTGGGTGGTGCCCCACAGACCAGTAGATTCAGGGTTTCTCTGATCACTTTTGTTACACAATATTGTGGTTGCTTTGTATAATGTTCTCTTCTTGTTTAGTTCTTCAGACCATCTCATTTGTGTTCCCATATTTTTTCTATTCCTCATATCCATTGATTCTTTAGTTATTATAAGGGTGGAGAATGGGGTAGAGGCATAATTTCCATGATTTTTTCAATGTGGGGAAAGCTCAGCATGGATTTCTACATGCTTCCTACCTCTTCTCTATCTACCCATGCAGATTGTAATCTCATCTTTTATTGGTGGTCTTAGAGAGCTGGCTAGAGGATTAAAAGATTAAGTGAATTTCCCAGGGTCATCAAGTTAATATAGAGTCTATTTTTTGTGTAGAAAAACTTTGTTCATCAAATTAAGATCATCAAAGCCAACAAGTCATTACTAGAACTTGAATACTTGAATACAGGACTTCTTGTTTTTAGGGATGGTTTTTTATCAATTGTATCACTTTGCCTCTCTCATTATTTCGTATTGTGCAATAATATTCCATTATTTTCATGTGCTTCAATTTATTTGACCTTATCCCGGTCAATGGGTACTCATTTCTAATCTATTTTAAGGAGCTCCAGTTACTGCTTCAATACCATGAAACTGGATGGGAGCCTTGGTTGTTGAGAAATGAGGGTTCAGTGATGCTTCCAAGGGAATATAGGGTAAAAAAACCTTAAATAAAAGACAATTTCCAGTGGGAATGGATTCTTGCCCTGTTCTCCTTCTCTACTTCAAGAGGCCAGATTGAATCTGTCAGGATTTTGAATCACGTAGATGAAAGTGTTTATGTTCCAGGGCTGTCTGATTTGGTTCAAGCTCTATCAGTTTTGTTCACTTCTCTGTTCTTGGGGAGTTAAGATCCCCACCTTTCTTCCTCCAAAGAGGACTCATAGATAATGCAACTTAGGCCCTTTTGACCACAGGTGACCAAAACCCCTTACACATAACTGACCAGTGACAGGGAATCCTTGCTGTCCATATTTGATTATGGAGGCCTAGAAATCACACCAGGGCTGCATGTCATTATTCCAGGTCACTTTACTTTTCTGAGACTTGGTTTTTTATCTGTAGAATGGGTAGAAAAACAAGCACTTCATAGGGTTCTTATGTGACTCAAAGTACCAGTGCAGAAAAGTCTACCTCCTGGAGTAGGAGAAGGGTAGTAGGCTGTAATTGCCTTAATGACAATGCCATTTTTGTTTTGCTTTGTCTTTCTTTCCTCCATGCCTAGCTAAGTGCCTTGCATAAAGTAGACACAATACATATTTGCTGGATTGGAATTGTAAAGAGAAACTACCAGTCATTACTATCTTTCATTCTTTTCTCTTCCAGATGATCAGCTGAACTCAGAGGAGAAAAAGAAGAGAAAGCAGAGGAGAAATAGGACCACCTTCAACAGCAGTCAGTTGCAGGCATTAGAAAGAGTCTTTGAGAGGACACACTATCCCGATGCTTTTGTACGAGAAGACCTTGCCCGAAGAGTTAACCTCACTGAAGCCAGAGTTCAGGTAACAAAATGCTTTCAGAAATCCAGACATCAGCCTTTGGAGAAGCACGTTCCTGAGTCAGAAACCTATCTAGAGATTTCAGAAGGGTTAGAATGATGCCATAAAAACAGACCATAGGATGGTTAAAAAGATAAAAATCTCTCCATATTGCCTCTCAGTAAGAACATAAGCAAAGAGTTTAAATTGATAGAAATAAGGTAGGGTAGGATTTTGCAGGCTGGTTGGGTTGAGGAAATAAGAACAGGAAGAAATTAGGAGGCTATGTCACAACAAAAAATAGGTCAGTGGATCAGGGGTCCAAGATTTCTTTGGAGAAGAAGTGCTCTCCTAATCTATTTATAACTTAATGGATGCCTTACATGTCTGCTTGGAAACAGAACAGGTCAGAGCTCTTGTGCCAGAGAGAAATAAAGCCCTTGAGTAGCCCCTGAACTTCCAGCCTGGACAAAATGGAAAGGGCTAGTCTAAAAAATTAAACTTTTTTTTTTTTAAGAGTTATTTGTGGTTGAGAGAAGTAGGTGACTTGCCCTTAGTCTCACATCTATCAAGCATCAGAGTTAGGATCTGAACCCAGGTCTTCTAATAAGTCAATTTCAATATTCAATCCAATTCAATAATCATTTATTGATTACTTGCAACATCCTAGGTCCTTGAGGGAAAAAAGACAAGAATGTAGTCTCAATGAGCAAAAAACATGCACACCAATAAGTAATACAAAATATTCAGAATCAATACAATAAAAATGATAATTCTATCTAAACTAATCTGCTTATTCAATGCCAAATTCATTTTATTGTACTAGAAAAATAATAAAATTAATTTGGAAGAACAAAAAAGTCAAGAGTATCAAAGAAATGAATAAAAAAATGTGAAGAAAAGGAGATTTAATGGTACTAGATTTTAAACTGTATTATGAAGCAGTAATTTAGTAAGTACTAAAACTATCTGGTACTGGTTAAGAAATAGAAAAGTAGATCAACAGAACAGAAGAGACTTATCCATAGAGCAGAAGAAACATTCAACAAATTAGTAAAAGATTACAGTAATCAGCACCAGAAGAAATAATAAGCAGTTAATTTAAAAAAAATAGAAAGAGGGGCAGCTGGGTAGCTCAGTGGAGTGAGAGTCAGACCTAGAGACAGGAGGTCCTAGGTTCAAACCCGGCCTCAGCCACTTCCCAGCTGTGTGACCCTGGGCAAGTCACTTGACCCCCATTGCCCACCCTTACCAATCTTCCACCTATGAGACAATACACCGAAATACAAAGGTTAAAAAAAAAATAGAAAGATCTACATGAAAGAGGAAAATGAATAGACCCCAAAAGAAAATTATATACAGAAACAGAAATATTGTTTGAAGAATGATTTGTTTATTTTTACCTCCACAGAAAAAACTGATGATTAGAAGTAAATAAGACATTGTTTTACACACACACACACGTATCTTTTTGTTAAATGATGCCTTCTCTAGTGTGGAAAGAGGGAAAATGAAGAAGGAAAATACTTGGGAACTTTAATGTAACAAATACATTTAAAAAGAGAGAAAAAAGTAAAGTAATTTGGGATGGGGAGTGCTATCAATGGAGGAAAACAAGAAATGCCTCTTAGAGGAGGTGGCATTTGGGCTGAACTTTGAAGGGAGGCGGAGGTTCCAAGAGGTGGTGGTGAAGACAGAGAGCATTCCAGGAAAGGGAGACCACTTATACAAAGGCATAAAGACAAGGGATGAAAAGTCATGTATGAGGAGCTAGTTCAGCAGTAACCAAGGCCCACATTTATAGAGTGATCCAACTGCTTCAGCATGGACAGTATTATTTATCTGTATTCCATCCTAGTGAGGTAATTAAGGGCAAAAGAAAACAGAAAAAAAAAATCAGACCAATAAATCCTTCAAATGTGAATGCCACAAATCTTGCTGCTACAGAACCTCTGTGATGGAGTAGGAAGCAGCTTACTGAGACAAGAAAACTGGCAATGTTGCTTAATGCAATCTGTGATTCAAATAAGATTCTCCAGGACAAATATCTCTTTCAAGGGAGTGATTTGTGCTCTGTTCTGTAAGCCAAAATATACAAGGAGGTTTTATGTCTCCCTGTGTCTGGTTATAATACATACATACATACATACATGCATACACAATTATTCTGATGAGGTGGGAAGGGGCAGGTTCAGAGAGAAATGACATGACAAAAGCTGCTTTTTTCTGCTCTCAAAACTCTTGGGTCTAAATCTGGTTTTTTTTTTTGGTGCCATGCACTCCAGAGGTCTGTAAATAAGATTCCTGGGGGGACATGGGTGAGGTCACATAGAACTGGGGATGGATAGAGGAATCTTAGAGGGAATATAGTCTGACTCTCACCTTTAATAGATAATAAAAATGAGGCTCAGGGAGATTAAATGACCCCAGATTATAGTTATGTTAAAAGGATCAGATCAGAGGTCAGATTTGAAACCGGATCCTCTGGCTCCCAAACCAGTATGTTTTCCATTGGACCAGACAAGAAAGACTACAAAGCCTTCAAGGGCAGGGATTGTATTTTATAGTTCTCTGATATTCCCAATAATGTATAGAAATAGCAATGTCAAAATCATATATCACCACTATAGGTTTTTCATAATACCAGAGTTCATATAATGCAACAAACATTAAGCATTTATTATGTGCAAAACACTGTTATAGGCACTGGAAGAGATATCAAGTTTAGATACTAAGTAGTTCCTACCCTCAAGGAGTTTAAAAACAAGTAAGGTGAGAAGAAATCTACACAAACATGCGCACATTCTCTCTCTCTCTCTCTCTCTCTCTCTCTCTCTCTCTCTCTCTCTCTATCTCTCTCTCTCACATACTCTCTCTGTCTCTGTCTCTCTCATCTTCTCTGTTTATCTCTGTCTCTGTGTCTCTGTCTCCCTCTCTCTCAGAGAGCTAAAACACATACTATTACATGATAAATAGTCCAGAGGGTTATAGAACAAAGTGTTATGTGGGGTATGAGATGAAAGTTAATTCCCATCCATGGGCTTGAGAAAGGCTTCCTGGAGGAAGAAGGCTTTGAATTGATCTTTAAAGGTCAGGAAGATGTTTCAGTGTGACAAGGCTGGTCCTCCCTCTAATGTCCTCCTGGTTCATCTAAGTTTCAGTCACTACCAAAAGAGAAGAATACATATTCCATTATAAAGAGCTGCTAAATGAGCAGGCTAGAACCTTTAGCCAAACGGTTGTGTATGCAGCAGCCAGGACATCTCTGCTTGTAAAGAAGCTCAGTACTCCGTCCTAAGGTACACGGAAGTTTAGTTTGGCATCACCTTCAATAATTTTGAGATGTTTCTTTAATCACCAAAGGGGCACACAGGAAGTGCTGTGAAATGAATATTGTATTTCAGAGACACCAAGTAGTTAGGGGGAAGAAAAATAAGAGCTCTGTGTATGTAAAAATTCCTGAGATTAAACTTGATCAAGATTCTGCCATCAATAGGCATTAGACAAGAGTAAGATGTATACTGATTATTTTTAGAAGGAAGAGAAAGTCCATATGAATAATTCCGTGGGTTAAAAGATAGCGCAGAACTGCTTTAAAAACCAATAAATTGATTGTTATTGTTCAGTTGTTTCAGATATGTCCAACTCTTAGTAATCCCATTTGAGGGTTTCTTTGTAGATATAGAGAAGTTTTTCATTTCTTTCTCCAGCTCATGAGGAAACTGAGGCAAACAGTGTTACACAGGTGCACAGGCTCACACAGCCATTCTGAAGCCAGATTTGAACTTAGGAAGATGAGGCTTCCTGATTCCAGACCCAGTATTCTATCCACTGCTCCACCTCACTGCCCCTTGACAAGCATTTATTAATCTCCTACAATGGACTAGGCACCATACTAAGTTCTGGAAATAGAAAAACAAACATGAAACAATATCTGTCTTCACACAATTCACATTCTTTTGAGGATGAAAATACGTACATGAGTGAAGATATCTAGAATAAACAAATACAAAATAAATGAGTTGATTTGGGGAGGGCAAAACACTAGGAGCTACAGAGGGAGAGAAGAATCAGGAGAAACGTCCTATAGATGTTTCTTAAGTTGAATTTTGGAGGAAACGAGGGATTCCTGGAGGTGAAGAGATAGTATATTCCAGGAATGGGGGAAAGTCAATGTAAAGGCACAAATAGAAAAGAGAGATAAAGCATCCTATGTGAGGAATACCAGGAAAGCCAATTTTCCTGGATGGTAGAGTGTGAGAAAGAAAGTACTGAATAATAATTTTGGAAAAATAGGTTGGGATCAGGTTATTAAAAGGCTTCACATGCCAAACAGAAGAGTTTGTATTTCAACCTAAGGGTAAAAAAAAATCAGGAAGACATTGGAGTTTACTGAGTAGGTAAGTAATATGATCAGACCCATACTTCAGGAAAATCATTTTTTTGTAGCTTTGTGGAGGATGGATTGGAGAAGGAGAGACTTGCGGCAGGGAGAAAATTAGTAGACTGTTCAATAATCCAGGCAAGAATTGATGAGAGACCACAATCATATAGGTGTGAATGAGGACAGTGGGGTTCAAATCAAGAGATAGTGGCAAGGCAGAAATAGCAAGATTTGGTAATTGAATACATGAATGTGTGAGAATAGAGGGAAAGTGAGAATGAAGAGTTAAGGTTAACACTGAACTGAGAGATTAGGAAGATACTGATACCCTCAAAAGACTGAGGGAAGTTTAGAAGAGGGATGAGTTTGGGGCAAAATTTGACTTCTATTCTGGATATATTGAGCTTGAAATGTCTATAGGAAATTTGAAATTACTCACCAGGCAATTCGTGATGTGAGATGGGAATATCTGAGAGAGACTGGAGTTGGATGGATATGTAGATCTAGGAGGTTTTTGCATAAAACTGATTATCACTGGCAGGAGAGAAGGGTGAAGAGAGAAGATAAGAAGATATGGAATAGATGATGCAGAAGGAATGGTCAGACAAGAAGGAAAGAATCAAAAGGGCAGTTATAACAAAACTTAGAAAATAGAAAGTATCCTGAAGGAAAAGGTCATCAATGGTGTCAAATGCTAGAGAAGTTCAAAAGAATGAGGATTGGGAAAAGATCATCAGATTTGGTCATTAAGAACTCATTAGTAATTTGATCTGAAACTTAACAGTTTCAGTTGAGCAAAAAGACCAGAAGCCCCCTTGCAATGGATTGAGAAGAGAGTGAGAAAAGAACTGGAAGAAATGAGAGAAGGAAATAAAGGAAGCAAGACAGGGACAGATAGTAGTAGCATTTTCATTCTCTATATGCCCTGTACTGTACTACAGCTCAGGCTTTTGGAATAGCTGACTAATAATTAGATTGTTTCATATTACCTGACATCTTGGGGAGAGGGGAAAAAAGAAACAGAGGGAGATACTTACCCTCAGTGAGTCACTTAAACCTGTTTATCTCAGTTTCCCCAACTGTAAAAAAGAATTGAAGAAGGAAATTGTAGACTACTCCAGACTCTTTACTAAGAAAATCCTGGAGTGGTTTACATAAAGGTCACTACACCTAATGGATATTTAAAAAAACACCCTTACCTTCCATCTTAGCATCAATGCCATGTACTGGTTCCAGGGCAGAAGAGTAATAAGAGATAAGCAATTAGGGTTGAGTGACTTGCCCAAAGTGTCAGAGATTAGATTTGAACTTAGAACCTCCCATTATACAAGTCTGGCTCTCAATCTACTGTGCCACCTAGATGGCACATCTAATGGACATCTTAATATAGTGTCTCATTGATCCCCAGATCAGTCCTTCATCAGTAATCACTAGGGATCCAGGGTTCAGGGCTCTTTGGATAGTAGGGAAAACGCAATAGCAAAGAATGAACCAGGGAGAACTTCTTTTCTGTAACTTGTTTGTTTTCTGTCTTTCCCTCTCTGTCACCTTTCTTCTAGGTGTGGTTTCAGAACCGAAGAGCCAAGTTTCGCAGGAACGAGAGAGCCATGCTGGCTAATAAAAATGCCTCCCTCCTTAAATCCTACTCAGGGGACGTGACTGCTGTGGAGCAGCCCATTGTACCTCGTCCTGCTCCAAGACCCACCGATTATCTTTCCTGGGGAACAGCCTCTCCGTACAGGTGAATGAATGAATGAATGAATGGCACACCCTCCCTTGCTCCACTTCCACACGCTTTACTGCAGTTGTATCCATTTTGCCTGTGTGGCTGACCGAAATTTCTTTCTGGGTTAGCCTCTCCAGAGACACTCATCTTGTTGGCATGCCCAGCTTTCTGCAGGAGAATACTAGTTGCCCCAGGAGCAGGGTTTGGGGCAGAAGAGAGAGGGTCAGGCCATCAGCAGTCTCTTCTTGGACTCATGAACACTGAAAAGGGAGAGAATGGGGAGAGGATTCCACAGAAAAACATGATTAAGACGTGCCCAGTTTCCCTCCTGCAACTATCCTGAAGCAAACGCTTTCCCCTCATTTCAAATCCAAGAGATTTTTGTATTCTTGTGGTCAAATAGGAACTTGCATTATGTCAAGGTAGTTGAGGCTCCAAGTGTTGTATGGAAGGCAACTATCATGTTAAAAACAAATGTTTTAGAATAAAAAGCAAAAAGCAAAAACAAGAAAAAACAAGCTCATTCTGACTGGTTTCATGACCATAGTTCCTTTCATAGTTGATGGGGATGGCTATGTTTTTTCTCCTCTCCTATTCCTAGTTCTCATCTAGTTCCTGTGAAGCTCCCATGATGGGGTGTAGTTATTATGTGGGGTGTTTTGTACATAAACATGGGAGAATTTCCTCTCTAAATTTTCATCATACAGCTCTAAGTATTCCAGAAGTGCAACTTCTAACATGCACACACACACACACACACACACACACACACACACAGAGATCCAACTTAGGGGACCCAATTTCCTTTCTTGTTGAAGGAACAACAACCTCTTTAGACATCACTTGACAGCTAATGTTAGTTAATTCTGGGAGTTCAATGAACAAAAGAGCTGGAGCCAAAACTCACTCTTTTTATGAGTAAAACTATTCAACAGAGGATCTTGATGTTGTCACTTCAAGTCAAAAATAAATAATTAGGATCAAAGTAGAGACCAGGTCAGAGAGGCCTTTTAAGGTAACCTCTTGAACTACTTAGTCCTGTACCTAGACCATCAGTGTAAATAAGTAATGGCTAAAGACTGAACCCAGTCTGTTTTCAAGGAAGGAAAAACAATTAGCACATTAATTTGTTATGATTCTATTTATCCTATTTCTAAGGCCAACGGTTGACTTAAAGATTAATTTTTGCTTGATTTTAAGTTCTAAAGATCATTCCAGTTCTAAATTCCATGATTATAGATGTCTCTTTTTTGCAAATGAGGAAACTCAAGGATCAGAGGGGTTAATTGACTTGCCCAAGGTCACAAAGCTGATAAAACACAGAGCTTGAACTCAAACACAGCTTTCTGTTATAGATGATTTTCTATAATCAAGGATTTTCCATAAATTTAGGGAAAGAAAATGCATTTTCTGAGCTTAGATCTCTACTGTGAGATTTCAGAACTGATATGAAAGGTTTTCATGTGTATAATAATTATACTATAATTGTACTAATCAGAAGATAAGCCTGCATCTAAACCAATGAGCAATAATCCCCAGAAAGTTAAAATCATATGTGTTAAATTTATTTGCTCCTTATTCTTCTTTTGCTTTGGGTGTTAACCAGAGTACAGACCTTCAGTCTTCTTTGTATAAAATGTACATAAAGGGAAAAGTTCTATTACTGACCACTATTGCTCCCAGATGTGGATTCTAAAGGTACACTCCCTGGCACAAGTGAAGAAAATCATGCCTAATAATTAAGACAAGAATCATGACTGAGAGGACAGGTTTTCCATTGGCTTTACCATAAAAGCCTTTTAGATGCATTTTAGATATTATAGATCTGTTCAATAGTTTGAAAACATACCTAGCTTCTATGTTTCTTAAGAGAAGAACGAACAGATTTTGGGGCCACTGAATAACTAGAGATCTTATTAATTGATAAGATCTCCATTGAAATTGGCCCAAATAATAATAACCGTGTATATTTCTTCACTATGTTAAAAAGCTCTTGACACACAGATTATATCGCTAGATCCTCACAATCATCCTTTGATATAGATAGGGCAGGTGTTATTACATCATCTACAAAAGGAGGAGGTTGGACCAGGGTCTCATTCTCACTCTAAATCCTATGATCCTCATTTTGCAAATGAGGAAACAAGATCCATAGAGGTTAAATGACTTTCCTGAGGCCACACAGCTGGTAGCAGATAGAGCCAGGATTCAAAATCAAGCCTTCTGACTGTAAGCCCTGTACTTTCCATTACATCACACGAGCTCTCAGGAGTCACTGAGTTATTGGGGTCTTGAGTATGTTTAATGATGTGTGTGAAGTTTAATTCTGTCTATATATGTAATATAAGAACAATTACAAATGATGTGAGTTCAAGGCCAGGTGAAAAGCTGAGGCGGGAAGAGAGAGTGGGTAGCAGGGGCTGAAATAATCTCTTTTAGGGCAAAGTTCAGCTAATTGAGCAGGGAATTATAATAAAAGCTCACATTCCTGATGCCTGTAAACTCTTGAATTCTGAGCATGTCCTGAGAATGAATACAAGATTTAAATTGGTAACAGTTTAATCTGGGTATCCCAAAAGTTTCAGTGCCCTTTTATGCTATTATATTAAGCTATCAAAGATTTAAACTCCATTAAGACTTTTGGTACTCTGTATAATGTAAGGGGAGGATCATTTTAAGACCTGTTGCCTGTACATTGACTAATACCCCTTCACTTGCCTGGTTTGGCTCCTGAGATGCTTAGTGCTTGGAAGAAAGGCACATAGAGGTTGGTGACATCAGACTCAGAGCTGACCTTAACTTTGCTTTGATTTCTTTTTAAAAAAATGTTACCTTCTATCTTAGAATCAATACTTAGTATTGGTTCCAAGACAGAAGAGCGGTAAAGTCTAAGCAATAGGAGTTAAGTGACTTGCCTAGGGTCACACAGCTAGAAAATATCTGAGGCCAGATTTGAACCCAGGACCTCCTATCTCTAGGCCTGGCTCTCTATCTTCTGAATCACCTAGTTGCCTTTGCCCTTAACTTTTCAAAGTGCAGAGGAAAGGAGAAATGTTGCTATGTCAAAAGAATATTATAATGCCAACGAATGCCCCTCCAACTCTAGTACGTTAATGATAATATTTTTCATTATCAATCTCATAGCATCCTTTTGGACAGTTCCTCTCTTAGATACACAATGAGTGATAGTACAGAGCTCCTAGGATAGAAAGGTGAAGAAAATCAAGCCATCATGTCATCCACAGTATTCTAGTAGGACAAAGTGGTGAATGGCTGATTTACACCTGGCTTATTCTGACCTGATATTACATATGGAATTTCTTTGACTTTTTGTCTAATTTTTAAAAAAGGGAGTATTTAAAAGGGGAGCCTTAGTATTTTAACACTCCTTAATATTTTCCATCATTAACATTGCACTGGCATAATGAAGTGTGTCTTTGTGTGCTATGGGAACTAAGGACATGCTTACTATTGGTGCTACAATACCTAGTTACATATCCAATATCTCATAATGATCAAGAGATGTTTTCCTTAGGTGATGCTCATGATGCTACTGTGGGGTGGTAGCTCATTATCATTTCTACCATTTTCCAGAGGTGGGAGCTGAAGGCTTGCCAAAGGCTACATGGCAAGTCCTCTTCGACATCAAGAACTAGAACTTATTGCCCTCAGTTCCTGCCTCTACTGCTTAACCTCATGGCTCAGAGTGTTACATTTAGATGTAGTGTTTTAGTGTTTTAGTGTTACATATCACCACTTGGACCTAAAATGGGAGGGGGTAGAATATAAAGAAGGGGCAACCCTCTGAAGTTGTCCTTGTTCCTTTGTTTTTCCTACAAATTGGATGGGCCATTTTTCTGATCAAAAAGGGTATTCTGATAGAGGGGAAACAACAGGTTCACAGTAGATACTGGTAAGATATTGGTAAGCTGGGGCTCCTGGCTTTCACTTGAGAAGTAGATGAGGGACCTTTGTCTATACTTAGTTTCTCCTGTGGGGGAATTCTTGTTTTCCATGTATCTAGCTTTGGCAGTGTTTGCTTCATTCACAGGGGGAAGGCTAGGATATGCTAGCAAGAGATGGGGAAGCAGAGGTAGTTCAGGATATGCTTAGTTATCCAGCCCAAGGCCAGTCAACCTCATAATGGTCTCCAGAGCCTTTCTAAACTCTTCAGACTTTCTTCAGGAGGAGGTAGGATAAAGCCAGAATCCTAAAGGCTCTAGCTTTTGGCCAGGATTGAGATGGCATTCATAGGTAGCTAGGGAATAATCAATGAGCTATAGTGCTACTTAATCTTTCTAATTCATATTCTAGTTTAATTTGATTCATTACCCAGAACACAGCAGAGTCACAAAGGGGAGAGAAAATTCTTGCATCAATCACCAAATGAAGTCATTTATTAATTTTCTCTGTCAGGCCCTGAACTAGACAATAGGAATAAAAAGACAAAAATGGAACAGTCCTGCCTTCCAAAAACTTCTACTCTAAAGGTCTTGACAAGAATTCATTTTCTCTAGTTTTAATAAGATTCTGAAGACATCTGTACTATGATAGGAGACTGTAGGATTACAGGATTTTTAGAGTTGGAAGGGACTTTAAAGGTCATCCAACACTCTCATTTTAATGTATGACTTAAGCGGTAATTATTTGTCTAGGTAAACTATGGACTTGGCAAAAGGGAGACTCACTGCAGTTGAAATGATTCTCTATACCCCATGATATTTTGTCCCCTAGGGTGGCTGGGGCTTCTAGCTTTCACTTGAGAAGTAGATGAGAGACACCTATCTGCAGTTAGTCTCTCCATATCATGAATTCTTGTCTTCCATATGCCTAGAAGTGGCAATGTTTGCCCCTAGCACCATTCACAAGGGGAAGGCTGGATATCCCCAAACTTCCCAGAATGGCAAGTAAAAGAGAGGGGGTTGACATTTTTAATTGTCCACCTCATCCCTTCCCAGTTCTTCTCCTCCTGCTCCCTTTCCCCTCATTTGATCGTGGTCACAGTGCTGCCTGACATCTGCTGAACTCGTTTGGCTCATTTCTCCCTTTCACACTTTCAAAAATAGATCTTCGTCCCTCCCAAGATGTTGTTTACACGAGGGGCTTCATAACGGATTCTAACGGAAGACACTGAAAAGGTAACTTGTCAGTGGGGGAAGGGGGTGGTATCTTGGGCAGGGTTTGAATGGGGAATAGTGTGCTCAGGAAGAGACACCTATATATTTCCAGAAGGTTAAGCAGTGAGGTGCTTGGGTGGGGAATGCCATTAACAATCTTGGCTGTTGGAATAGTCAAAGCAGGAAGAATTCTTAGAGAGGGAGGCTGAGATGATCCTATCACAACAGACAGAAGTTCTTGTCCTTATTCCTTGCTTGACCTTAGGCAAGTCAAACCATCAATCTGTTCTTCTGTCACAGAATCCTAGATTCAGAGCTGGAAGGAACTTTAGAAGTCACTTAAATCCAATTCCCTCATTTTACAGATGAGACAACTAAATCCCTGAGCTGTTAAGTGATTTACCCAAGATCACTCATGTAAATGAATAGAGCTAGAATTTGAATCCAGATCTTCCAATTTAAAATCCAGCAGTCTTTCCACTGTACCATACTGTTCCATAATTTTCGTTACTATTTTATAGAAGGTTTTGAAAAGTTAGAGAGATTATGTTCTACACACTTTGAGAAACAAAGGAATTTGCTAGGCAAATACAAGCTATTTTTATTAGATTAAGTATCTAGATGAGCTAAATTATTGAAATTTCCAGATATTCCTTCTATGTATAAGTGGAAAATTTAAATAAAATGATAGTGACATTTAACAAAGTATGGTATAAGTAATGGTATAAGTGAAAAAGGAATAAGTATAACCTTTTTCAGGAATCCAATTCAATATGCATTTGTTAAACCCTCCTATGCTCATGATGTTGTGTTAAGTGCTAGGGATACAGAGATAAAAATAGAACATTCCTTGATCTCAAACACTTATATTCAAATTTGAAAAAAAATTAGAAGGCGATTTTTGTATTATAAAAGACTTAGAGATCATATTTCAAAAGTAAGATTGTCTAATGCATTTAATTAGACATGACTGATTTCAAGAAATCTGATTGCATAAAGTAAAGCATAAATGCATTATCTTTGCTACTAGTGTTCAGGAAATGGAATCACTCTAAAGTCAGAACACTACCCCATTTGGATAACATTTTAGAATAATATCGCACATGTGAGTCTTCTATGGAGAGTGATTTGGGTGAAAAAGGCAAAGAATTGAATATTATTCTTTGTCAAATAATTAGGAGAGGGAAATCTTTAAATCTTAGCAAAACTCCTAAAAGTTTCTTCGAACTCCTTGTATGCAAAATTGGACTTGGGCAGGGATCATGGTGTGACTTTATTTATTTTTAGCAAGTTGCTATTCTGGGAAATGTGAGTTTCAAAATTAATATCCAATATTCTAAGTATCATATTTAATAAGATTTATTAATAATAATTAGCATGAAAAAAAAACTAGAGCAAAAAGCCACCTTCCTCAGCCCTGCACGTGGGAAAAAAAGAGGAAGAAGAAGTGCTTACAGCAAACTATATACAAAACATGATATGCAACAGGGTGGAGAGATCAAAAGGAATTCTGAGAAATACTAAAGGACTTCTGGGGGATAAAGTCCAAGGGTTCAAGAACTTCAAACTATATAGAAACCTGCATATTAGAATGGGTCCCACTGGCCATTTTATGTTTTCTGGTTCTAATTCCCATTGAAGTCCAGAAGAACAATAAGAGTCACCTAAGTTTGAGCTTGAAGCTACAGAATGAGATGAAATTATAAAGATAATTATGACCCATCCAAATTTTTGCATTCATTTATTACTTTTAGCACCATATAGACTAGAGAAAAACTTGGTTCTATTTATGGCTTCCTCTTTGGTCTCACACAAGTCAACTCATTAATTCAATCTTGCTATCTTAAAATGGAGGTGAGACTAGAAGTTAAGGTTCATTTCTGTAAGTTACATATACAAACAAATTTAAGGATTTGAAAGTTATGCTAGATGTCTCATTTCCCCATACATTTTAATAATCTTTTATACCAGTTCCTTATCACAATATGATTCCACTGAACTAAGACCCAGATGTGTCAAATGCTCTTTATCTTTTGCAAATATGTAAGTATGAAGGAGATATGATTTTACCTGTGTAGGCAACTCCTTTTGAGGGAATTCTCTTTATTAACACAGTTGGTAAACCCATCCATGCATTAGTAGCTGGCTTAGTGAGTTCCTGGAGACCCTGAAGGTTGGCCCAAGGTCATACACCTAGTAAGGGCCAGATGCGGGATTTAACTTCCGGTTTTCCAAATCCCAAGTTATCCATTAGACTATATTTCAAATAAATTACCAAAAACCCCCAAACAAACCAGGACCTAATGTCTCTAAAATGGGCAGCTAACTGTCTAATCAGCTCAACTGTATCACTTCTGCCATCACTTTCCACATAAGAACTTTAAGCTTACTGAATTTCAGTCTAGCCTCCAGGCTTCCTTTTTCCCAAGGCAAATTCATTGACTAAGTAGATGCAACCTAGATAACTATTTTTTCACTTCCACTTCCCTAATTCAGTCTTTTGGGTAAAAAAAATGTTTTTCTGGGGGTAGTTTAAAAGAATTATTATCTCAGAACAAAATTTAATTGATGCTTTGGCCAAGGCCCTATAAATTTAGCCTAGAATTCAGTCATGTGTTAATTCTACAGGACAGAAGAGAAAAGGGAAATACTTTAACTGCTGAAATCAAGAGGAATGCATGGTTCTTATTAATAAGGCACGTCCAAGAGAGGCTCTGCTCCACAGTTAATACTAACCAAGAATTCAGCTATTTTTATGAGATCTTTTTAAAGTCTAATGTGAAACAAACAGACAAACAAAAAAAAAAAAACCTTCAACAAAACCCAAAACTATCCAGTTTATTCCTGCATTCTTATTCCTGGAACTTTATTTGTGGAAAGTGGTAGTATTGGATAGTTCCAGAAGGTAGGAAGACAAGATGAGACCATAAGTAGTCATACATTTTCTGCCTTGAAAAAAAAAATGAAATAAATTTAATCTCTGAAACACCTTTCTACTTTCTTGAGAAAAGGTCATAGAAGAAGGGATGATCTAGAAATTCAACATTCCTATATAGACCCTCTTGGATTGGTGAACATTCTGTGCTTTCTTACCTCTAGCATTTAAAGAAGCAAGTTGTTTCCTTTCTACTCTTAACCTCTTTGTTGAAATGTTATTCAGTCATCAGCCATCAAGTAACCTGGAAGCTTGACCCACATATTCCCCTCTTTTGTGACTTATCACTAGTGTTTATGAGTAAGTCAGGAGTCTAAAGGCAATATTACTATTTGCTAAAGGAGAGATGTAACCCCCTGTGGATGAGACAGATTTTTAATTCATATATGGAGTGCCACTGAAGTCTGGAGATAAAGTATAATTGTTTTCTAGGGACTTGAATGGAAGTGTGCTATTTCAGACTCTGATGTTGATTAGGTTGATGCTGTGAGATGTCCAGAGAAACTGAGTCACTTCTTTCAACTTTAGTTCATGAATTTATAAGCATATTTTGGTTTTTATCTGTGATTTTACTGATGTGGGGAATGTCCAGTGTGGAAAATTTCCCCATGTATATAGATCAGTTACCCATCTATACCATAGAGTCCTATAGAGTTTCCTGGGTACATTAAGGGATTAAATATCTTGTCACATGGGCCACAGGCAGGTATTGAAGTCACATCTTTATGATCTTATTTACTATACCATGGCAGGCTTTCTAAACAACAGGAATAGAATGGAAATTATACCTTCTGTCTACCTAGTATGGAATTGTAAAATTCAGTTCCCTAACAATTAAAAAATGATTTATGAACATATTATTCCCATTCAATATCTCAGAACCCTGAAGTCCTTATAATTCACCTATGGTTCTCATTCCAGCAGCAGTGGCTACAATCAGCTGCCATGATGTCACTTTTGAACTATTATTGGACCTACTGCAGGAAAACTTTGGGTATTATTTAGATGAGTGTGAACTCATGAGGCCATATTCTCCTGCTCAAAACATGCATCTTATTCTCCTTATTATACTGTCTTGAATTCTCATGTGGATTCCTATATCTCCATTACCAGAATTGCTAGCATCCTCAACCATGATCCTCCGTTGGGGGCTAAGAAGTAATGTTACTGTTTTGAAATATTATGGGACCTACTCCAAGAACATTCTGAATTTTTATTTTGATGAGAGTGAACTCATAAGCCATATGCTTCTGCTCAAAACAAAAACCTCATTTCCATTAATAGAGACTCTTGAATTCCCATATGAATTCCTGTATCTCAGCACCAGACACTACCAGAACTGATAACATCCTCAGCCATGATGCCTCTCTACTTCTTTTAGTGTGGTACCTGAGTCAGAGAGAACCTTAGAGCCTCCAGAAAATTTACTATGGTAGTGTCTAGGTCCTTAGATTTAAATATCTAATAACTAACAGCCAACAATAAATAAAGCAACTTTGTCAGTTTTTTAGCAGGAGAGCAAACCTTTCATCAAAATCTTAAAATTAGCATTACTTCTCAACAAAACTTTTTCCTGTCAGTCATTGATTAACCTTTCTTCCTTCCTCTTGTCAGAGAAAAAGGTCATGCTTTCCTTCTGTCATTGAAGGCTTATCTCCTGATCCACCCCCGCTGACTTGCCCCTCACCAAAAAAATAGAGTTTAAATTGAGCAGAATTGATGGAATGATGGTAAAAATAAACCCAAACAAACAAACAAACAAAAAGAATAATTTTGAACTGTTTAATTTCTTCCTAATTCTCAGAAAAGTAGACTTATACACTCTCATCAATGCAATATAATACAAAAGTTCAAAAGTCTATTAGAAAAAAGTCTCCTTTTTGTGCTTTGTATGAGATATTGGCCTCATGTTTTTCAAACTCTTAACTTTATCCTGAATAGATTAAAAAGAACCTAAATAATTCAACATTTCCACCAATATTAGGATGTCCACATCATCTATGATAAGTGTAGATCTCAAATCCTGGTTCTCTTATCTTAGCCCCTAAAAGAGGATCATGGTTACTTGGCTGTAAGCTTGATGAGGACTCTACTAGTTCTAGTAGCATCTGGAATTGAGATGTGTGGATTTACAATGGAATTGCAAACTATAAGTTTGTGGAATTTGAAATTAGATGGGAATACTTGGAAAAGCCTACTTTGAATTGTGGGCAAGTTCTTTTTTAATGGTTCCATCACTGTGACATTCAGCAGTGATGAGTGAGAGGGAAGGAAGGACCCTCACTTTCCACCACATATCCCTTTAGCACCTACTACTTGCAAGATGATTGTCCTTCTGTCTCTTTCTATGAATATATTTGTATGTACATATCTATTTATGAATTATTTGGATATATATACCTATGCAATAGATTAAGAGCTTCTCAACCTAAAGAATCTGAGTCAAGAAGCAATTATTAAGTAATTACAGGTACTGTATTAAGGACTAGGAAGGTAAAGGTAAAAGAGGGTAAAAATACTGTTTCTACCTTCAAGTGCTTTATAGGAGAGACCACATGTAAATAAATACATATATACAAAATACATACAAAATAGTTGAAAGGGAACCTCAAAGGAAAGGGCTCTAGCAATTGGGGCTAGGGAAAATACCCAAGAAAATGGTTCATAGAAGACAGGATTTGAGTTGAGCTCTGAAGGAAGCCAAGACTGGGGAGGGAAAACATCCTAGGACAGGGGACAGCCATACAAAAGGCCTGAACTTGAGAGATGGAGATTTTATATGTGAGGAACTGCAACTAGAACTACATAACTGGATAGCAGAGTTCAGGAAGGGAAATAAGGCATAAGAAAAGGGAGGAGGAAGATGCCGAGTTGTGAAGAACTTTACATGCTACATAAAGGATTTTATTTTTGATTCTGGAGGAAATAAGGAGCCAATAGAGTTAGAGAATTATTTCTTTGGTTTTCTGAGTGTGGACATTGTGAGACCTCTCCTCTCCCCTGTCATGTTACAAATAAGTATTAATTCTATATTTTATTTGTCTGGGAGTAGCAGCTTCCATTTTCTCTCCTTTTGGTCTTACCACTTGAGCCTTGAAACAATAAATTTCCTGGTGATGATGGAATCCTGTAGGAATGTAGGGGACAAAAAAGAACATGCCATTCCATATATGATTATCCTTTTCCAGTTGAAAAGGATTTTGTTAGATTAAAAAAAATTAGAAGCTTTTTCATTTAATTTAAACAAGTCCCTTTTTAAGAGGTTCAAAGTAATGAATATTTTATACTAAACTATATAATCATTTATGTGGTGTGTTTGTATATATGTTTTCTTCTTAAGGACACATAAGTGCATACATGTGCATTTGCTAAAGTAAACCAAAAACCGCTAATTACAAATTTCAGCACATTAGCTTGTGAGAACAAACTTGAGGTCTTAATTACAAGTTGTGACAATGAAATGCAACTTCATATACTTCTCAGTGATGGGAGCAACCAGAAAAAAACAAACAAACAAAAAACCCAACAACAACAAAAAACCTTTGAGACTTTAGTGCCTGAATTCAGAGGTATTAGAGGAAGAGGAGACCTCCCAAGACTCTACTCAAAGGTAGAGGTTTGTTAAGTTCCATTAGTAGATAGGAAGGGTATTTTATAAACCTGAAGTCCATGAAATGGTGACCTTCTTAGGCACTTATCCTGTGTACAATTAGCTATGTGGACCCATCTTCTAGGGCAAGGTAGTTCTGGACCATTGGGTAATGTGGTTCATATTCCTGGCCCATCCACTGTTTATAGCTAATTTTTAAGTGCTTGGTTTCCCCTAATGCTGCTTCTTAATAAGAACAGACATATAGGCAGGAAGGGAGATTGCATGGTTAACTGATGAAACACCATTGCCATTCAACAAGTTTTCCCTCTTGGAAAATAATTGCTGCTCACTGGAGCCAACACAGCAAATGCCTTTCCTCTTCTCACTGCACCCCCATCCCATCTGTTCTTTCTAGTTCCCCCCACCCACCCCCACCCCATCAACCACTGAAATTGGTTTCCAAGTGTCATATGGCAAAGACTTTGAGCTTTCTGAGACTAATGCCTCTTCTTCTCCCTGTTTTCTCCTTTATCCCTACAGCGCCATGGCTACTTATTCTGCTACATGTGCCAACACAAGCCCTGCGCAGGGCATGAACATGGCCAACAGCATTGCCAACCTGAGACTGAAGGCAAAGGAATATAGTTTACAGAGGAACCAGGTGCCAACAGTCAACTGAGAAAAACAAACTAAAACATTCAAAAACAAACCTAAGAAGAAACCAGAAACAAAGTTAAATAGAAAACCACCATAAGAATCCTATCTTGCTCTGTCTACTGCTTCGTCTGCTGGAGAAAACAAACAGACAGACAGACAAAGAATGCAGAACTAAATAAATATTGGGACCATAGCAGAGAAAATCAAGAGAGGAGGAAACTGAAAAAAAATTAACAAATATTTCCCCTCCCTTTGGGATATCACTATCATTTGTTCCCATGTTTGATTATATTTGTTTCCACAATCTATGCTTTGCTCAATATAATGCAAGCTTCTTCAGCTATGTCCACCCCATGCCCCATTATCCTAAGTTTTTTTAAAAAATTCATAACAGCAGAACTATATAGACATGCAGAAAAGAGTGCCTAGTGTCATATCGCTGATCCATCTTGAGTCTTAGTGCCTTCCCTGTCCTCCTGTCCAGCTCAGTGTCTAAAAAGCTCAGAGGGCTCTCAAGATTGCCAAAGCCTTTCTAAAGTGCCTGCCTGCCTCCCCAGAGACCTGACCCACTCCTTGATTCTCTCTCTAATGTGTGAGCAGGTTTTTTGAGGTAGCTTTTAGAAAATAGCAGCAATGCCCAAAGCAGGTCATTAGCCTATCCCAATCTCTTCCTACCTGGCTGATTCAGAGCACTAAGCCTTATTTAAAACATTGACATCATAATACATGACCCATCCAAACCCCAAAATATCAGCCATTCTGGGTTTAGAAGACTCCATAGCCATTTTGAAGAAAGGAAGTACTCTATATTCAAGAGAGATGGAAAACTAGCCCTGGACAGAATCAGAAACTGAGATCTGTTACTGGTGTTGCCTACTGCTTCCTTGGTGCCACGGGTAAAAGGATAGTCAGATGCACATTTATATATATATACTGTATATATTTATACATATTATATATACATATATAATATTCTTGCAAGCTTGGTTTTGTGGTTTCTCAAACATAATGCAATGTAGATGGAAACATCAGGATTGTCAGGGGGCTACCACCACTTCATTTATCTCTAATGAAGAGAAAAATTACCAGTAATTAGGATCCTGGTTTATTTTCTGATCAGATACATAATTCTGGGCAAGATCATGGAGAACTATATAGGGCATCCCTTTCAAAACAGATTCCGTTGATGCAATGTGACTTTAAGTGGATCCCAACTTGATCCGAGGGTATGGAAATATGACCCTTTTGTGAAGAGGTTGGTCTCATATGTAATGATGAGAGCACTTAGCCTAGTGGGAATTATTTTAAATAGAGGGAAAAAAGCCATTTAATCATCCACCTTTTCCTCAACCATCAATAGTCTGAAAAACGTTTTTTAGAAGTCAACTCCTAGAAAAGATTGGAATAAATCTTCCATTTTAAAAGGCTATTTCTTTAAAAAGAGATTTTGTACCAAGAGTACCTACAGTTGGGAGCACAGACACTTTTATGATTTTGTTATTAATATCATTGTTCCCAACTATGCTTTAGTCTTTTCAGAGAACCTCAACTGAATCCTATCACCATGCTGTGCCTTAGTTTACCTGTTTGCAAAAAGGGTTTCATAATAGTAACCTACCTCACAGGGGTGTTGTGAGGCTCTAATCATTTGCTCAGTCATTTCTTCCTTCTTGCTTGTTTAGCACTTTGTAGGAGATGGGAGGAAAGATGATGCCCTTATTTTCTCGCAGGGAAATGCTGCATTGCTATGAACAATTGTACTTATGTATTATGGGGAAATAGAGAAACTGATCTCTCAGTTTCACAGATCTCTCAACCACCATATCTTTTGGCCAAATGGGTAATTTACATTGACTGCATGAGAGTCAACATAAGAATACCAGAGCACATGCCTTCTCTTTGCCACCCTTGCCTTTCATTCATACTTCTCCTGAGCAGCTTGGCTCTAGCATTATAAATTGTAAATCATTAAAAAAACCAAAAAACACTTGAGACTGATCTACGAAGAGTACCAGGCTGAGGGCCAAAGTTCCAAAGACCACCCAGAGGATGCGGCATTTTGAACATGTCCCATGCAGATTGGTCACGTCCTTTAACACAGCAGGGTGAGATCATCGTGACATGCTGTCATTCCTTCAAATGGACTGCCATCCTGTCAAATATGAATTCCCTCATGCCATCACTATATCTCTCATATCCTGTGTGTATTTCATTTGGTACAAAGGAGTTCATAGTCCACCATCTTGTTTGCTACCTATTATTTTCTCTACTCTCCCAACTCACTTGAGATAATTCTCACCGGACTCCTGAACTATGTGCCTGGAGATGTCTAACATACACTCACTTCCTTTTTGGTTTCTTGGCTGGTTTTGTTGATTTTGTTTTCCAGATTAGTTCATGAAAAAATACCAATGTCTGTATAATCCCAGGAACCTGATTTAGAAGGCCACAAATTTTGACTTGTGAAAAGAGTATTGTATTGGACATTTGGAAACCTCCAGGGAGGGTGGTGGAATAAAAGTGTACTGGGGCAGGATGTGTGGTGAAAGTATTAAAAACACCATTTTCTCTAACTAGGGTTTAGGTTTCTGGGAGAGAGGAGAGGATCATGCTGAAGTAAGATTTCTAAACCAGTTTGCTATCCCATGCCAGTCAAGACCAGTCAAGACCAGACAGTATTGAACACACAACCAGAGTGCTAGTTGGATAAATCTTAAGCCTGGGCCTATAACAAGCAGGCATCTCAAAATGCCACCAATGCTGATCAACCATGGGGATTTTTTCTGCTGGAGAAACCAAAGCACTGGCAACCATTTTCTTCGCCATTCACCAAGAATTATAACACAGTACAAACACTATGGTCTTGTGCATTTATTTTTTTTTTATTTTTAAAATGCAAGTATTATATGGAATTTAGAGGGGCAGTCCTCCAGCTCTTGGGTCAAGTGCCAACTGGGAACTTGGGCACCACAAAGCTTTGAGGCATCTCCCTGTTTCTCACTCTTACCATACCCAGATAATGATAATAATATATATATAGACTATCTATCTGCCAGCCTCACCCCTCCACATAACAAGATGCTGGTCCATAGAGGATTTAATAGGTGAAATAAAACCAGGAGAGGTGATGGAATGAAAAGGGAACAACATTGAGGGGTGGAAAGACCTCGTAAGAAATGTATTATGTAAATTATATCTTGCTTTATGTTGTAAAATATACAGTGTTTGCGCTAGAATAGAAATGATTCCTTTTCAATAAAAACAAAGAACACTCATGTCTCTTGTTTTATGCATCTGTCTATTGCTTCTTCGATGTCCAGATACCCTGCTCTACATGGCCTGTGTTGGAATGTGAGGGGAATAAGATGAAGGTAAAAAGGGTCAGCAAATGAGAACTGTAGATAGAAAGATTAGGATCAAACATCTGGAAGGGACTTCAGAGGCTATCATTTTATAGGTCAAGAAGCTGAAGTTTTTAGTGGTTAAGATACCCAAGGTTATTCAAGTCATAAGGTGTCAAAGGCAGGATTTGAACCTAGGTGTTCTGATTCTAGAAGCCAAAGCCTTCCCCAATAACCTTTTGTTTTTTCTGGAAAAAAAAAAGACCTGAAAAGATTACTGGTCTTTTCAAATGGTGTGGTGAGAGAATAGAAATGCTATTTCTTAGAAGAATAATAAGCCATGAAGATAAACTGATCTTTTTTTTTTTTTATTGAGCCCACCATTGTCACCAAGTTCTCAGAAGTTCTTAGAGTACTTAGGTATCATATAGCAAAATAGAACCTAGATTTCTGTCAAAAATTTTAGCTTTTCCAGTTCAGTTCTGACTTCCATTAAAATATAAGAGTTTGATTATGAAGAATCCATTCCTTTAAAAATTATGTACTAAGTACTTATTATATATTATATCAATGATGCTGTGGGAGTCACAATAATGATTTAGTAGCCTGGGTCCCCCCCTGGAATGTCTGCTAATCTTCAATGTTGTGACCATTACCTTGGTGTCTAGCCAATTCCATGTATTCTAAATTTATATATATATGTTTGTGTGTGTGTATGCATACATAATTGCATATAAAGTTGCATCCTCAGTGCTACTGAGTAATCCTTCCATTCTACTTTTATGAATTTCCCTCTTTTCTAACACTGCCACCACACAGATGTCCATCACTTCCTATCTGGACTATTCCAATAGCCTTTGATTGGCTTCCCTTTCTCAAGTATCTCCCCACTCCATTTTGTTTCCACTTACCAATCAAGTAGATCTCCCTAAAGTGCAAATCTGACCATGTCACTCCTACCCAATAAGATCCAATGGCTCCCTATACTCTCTGGATTTGAATATAAAAACCTCCACTTAGTATTCAAAGCCCTTAATATTCTGGGCCCTTTCTAACTTTTCAATCTTCTTATACCTTACTCCCTTCCAGGCACTCTCAGATCTGATGGCACTGGCATCCTTGCTGTTCCTTACAAGATATTCCACCTCCAGACATCAGGAATTTTCACTGGATACCCTTCATACCTGTAACACTCTCTCTCCTTATCTCTATTCCTGGCTTTCCCAACTTCCTTCCTTCCCCATCTATAATTCCACCATGTATAAGAAACCTTTTCTAATTCCCTTTAATGCTAACCCTGTCCTCTGTTGATTATCTCCAGTTTACTGTGTCTTCATCTTGCTTGTACATGATTGTTTGCACGTTGTCTCTCTCATTAGACTGTGGAATCCTTGAGAGCAAGAATTGTCTTTTTTTTTCTGTTTGGTATTTTCAGCACTTAGCATAGTGTCTGATATGTAGTAAGCACTTTACAGATGCTTATCAATGTTCTGACATCCTCTACCACCCCCTAACTTCCCACTTAAGAGGAGATGTTTGGTATACTAGTTCTGTTAGATTAAAGTCATTAGACGGATACACTCTTTGCTCTTCTTCACTTGTACTCAGCACTATCAGTTACTCTTCCCTTCTTTTTCAGAAGAGGTATCTTTACTGTTTTTTTTTAGCCCTTACTTTCTATTACTGTTGACTCAAAGACAGAAAGGCAAAGGCTAGGCAAATGGGGTTAAGGGATTGGCTTAGGATCACATATCTAGGAAGTATCTAAACCCAGATCTGAACCAGGTCTTTTCCACTCCCAACCTGGTGCTCAATCCACTATGCTACCATGTGCCCTCTACTCTTTGTTAACACAAGTTCCTTTATCTTTTCTTAATTTCATTTTCTCTTTCCATAAGATTATAGACTCCACAAAAGAGGAACTATGTCTTATGTTTTCCAGGGCTAAAAATAGGATTCTGTTTAAGAAAATCATTATTAAATTTCACTCACTAATTCCATTCTATTAAAGTCACATATTCCAGTCATATTCTTTCTTGTCAAATCTACTTCTTAATTACTACCTCCTCTGGGAAGCGGTATTGCCAAGTAGCTTCTTCATTTTGAGCCCTGCAACTTGATTTTGAAGGCAAGGGGAGGTGTTTCCCAATAAATACTTTCCAAAGCCCAAGTCAGTTTTGAATTCAGAGGGTCCTGTCCTATTGACAAAAGAAAGCTGTTTCCTCAGTCAAATCGATGTGTTTCATTAGGTTCTACTTTCCTGAGCCATGTAGTATACTAGTAGGAATATATTCTCTAGCTCAATGGACATATATTATGGATTAAAGGCTCCTGAAAAGAAGTCACCAGAAGTGAAAATAATCAATTAATTACATGAGCCCAAGAAATAGAACCACATCTAAGAGAGATAGGAAAGTGTTGCTTTCATTGCTATATAGGAACTTCCCTCAAATTCCCTAAAGGTTGGCCTATGCTTAGAAACTTGGAACCTTACAGAGTCAGCTAAAGCACTTAGAGGTTAAAAAAGTTGTCTGAGTTCACATGGCAAGTGTGAGTCAGAAATGGGACTCGTGTGACATGACATGGCATCGTGTGATGTGGTATGACACAGGCATGACACAATATGATATCACATGACAGCTTAATAAATCATGCGATGTGTGTGACATGCTATAGTATGTGTATGCTATGCCTGAAATATGTATAACAGTATAAAATATGAATGGCTTGGTATGGTGTGACAGGGTTCAACATGATGTGATACAGATGTGATGTAGACAGGCTATTGCATGTGTGATGTTACAGGTATGGCATGGCATGTCAGACTTGATACAGCATGAAATAGGCATGAGGGAGCTTGACACAGACATGGGGTAGAGTGACATAAATGTGACATGACATAATGAGGTGTGATGTTGCTTGACATAGACACAAAGTAGTATGATCTGGGCATGAGATAGGTGTGATGTGTATGATGCAGCACAACACAGCATTGTGTGACATGGTGTGATATTTGGGTAGCATACACATGACACTGCATGACACTGGGTGACAATGAATATAAATATATAAATTAGAGAAAGTGACTGCATTGTGATGTGCTCCTGAGAAAATTGGGGAAAACTCAACAACTCTTGTGAATTCTTGGAATATCTTCTCATTGATACTTTTCACAGGATAGTGTGGAGTGAGGATAAACCAGTTTTGCTATTGCTTAATCTCTTTTTCATTTGAGGACACAGAGCCATGAGGATAGTTACCTCAGCAAAGGGGATATGATAAATCCTAAAAACTACCATTGATTGCTGATTATATATTGGGTGACAATCAAACTAAGAAACCTAGGGGAGAAAGTAGATGTTAGAGTTTAGTTAAGGAAGAGTAAAACACTTGTGTCAGAGAAGTGGGTAGAAGAGAAACAATTAACAGAACAGTTTTTTTTTTAAACCCTTAACTTCTGTGTATTGGCTCATTGGTGGAAGAGTGGGCAATGGGGGTCAAGTGACTTGCCCAGGGTCACACAGCTGAGAAGTGTCTGAGGCTAGATTTGAACCTAGGACTCCCCGTCTCTAGGCCTGACTCTCAATCCACTGAGCTACCCAGATGTCCCACAACAGAACAGTTTTTAAAAGAGTATAATGATCTCAGCACTGGTCTGTGTACTTTTTGATGCTGCTTAAGTAAAAAAGAGTTATTCATATTGCTATTAATAGTTTAAAAAGAGCTATCATTTTAGCTGAGAAGACTGGTGAAAACTTCCCACTCACTAAGAATGTGGACTGAGGATAACAGTAGCCTTCTCCTCTGAAGAAGTTTTTAATGATAAGCCTCCTGTAGACGCAAAACAGTTGAATCTGTCATTGAAGACAGCATCTCAGCTGAGGATTACAGTTGAAGCATAGATGAGGACTAAAAATTATGCTGAAAGTGTTCTGCAAAGGAGACACACAAATCATGGCACCTTCTGGTAGTAGAGTAAACTGCTTAAAAGAGATAGCAAAAGGGCTGTAAATATTTCCTCTCTACTCCAAGTTGGACAGGGTATTAAATGACTTTGAAAAATAACTGTAATTGAAGAGTAACTGGAACAGCAATAGAGCCCCTGAAATGCAACAGTGGGAACATCCAATGGATGGCAATCAAGGTGTAGTTTCCAACAGGAAGAACAGAGGAATAACATGTGGTGTAAAGTGGGGCCAGATTAAAAAAAAAAACAAAACTATGATTATCTTTAGTATTTTTGTACGTGTCTAGATTCAAGCCATGACTTGACCATTTATGTGCCAGGTCATGCTTGTTCTCTTGAATGTGCATTCCTTTGTGTAGGTGCCCTCCCCTATAGATTCCCATGTGTGGACAGCCCATGTATGATCACTTTATAAAATCATACTCTGATAGAAGCAGTACAAGTTTTATTATTCCCTGTTGACAGATGTACGTTAGATAGAGAGCTCTAGCTCAGAAATCAGCAAGAACCAGATTTTAGTTGCAACGTCTGATAAATGCTGGCTATGTCACCTTGGACGAATAAGTTAACTTCTCAGTACTCTAGGCAACTTTCTAAGACTCCACATTGCAGAGAAGGTGACATCTGGTAATTGTAGAAGTTTCTTCATCTGAGAGCTCCCTGTACCAAAGAAATCATACATCTTTTCCTTATCCCTTTTCAATGTAAAAACATAAAAACATAGGTCCATATTAAGATTAGAGATCTATTGAGATCTAGAGGACTTGGTTTCCATTTCTCACTATCCTTTTCTTTGTAGGTAGGGGCTGACCACCCTGAATTGCTTAAAACAATGACTTAAACCAATGAATCAAACTGACGCTAACTGCTGAGTGTGATTAACTTTTAAGTTGTCTGTAGTATATTTACCTTCCTTGAAAACCTTGATTTAGGGCAGTGCCTTGATGGTGGTAATAGTCAATTTTGATTTGACTAGAAAGGCATCATTATTCTGGGGCACACTTGAGTGAGAAGGCTCTTAGTCTTCATTTTGGATTTCTCTACATCCAAGTTGGTTACACCAAAGGTTTACATTTCAGTTGTCTTGGCTCTTGGATATCCAAGTTTCTATCCCAGAGATTCGAAACGTGACTTTCAATGCCTGTGGGTGTGTTAATGTTCAAAGTTACAAAGAATCCAAAATTCAATTTGAAGAGGATTTTTCCGCTCAACTTAATTTCCAGATTCGTGCAATGACTAGATAGAATGCCTCCTGACTTGTCAGGGGAATATTGTATAATTTCCATTTAAACATTTACAGGTCTTTTCTGGGGAACACACTGTAGAATTACTTTACAAGACCACTAATTCCTAAGGAGAAAGTAAAGGATTCTTATCAGGACAATATTTTTTTCTTCCTGGTCATTTAGAGCACTAGGAAATTTGTGAATGCTCTCATAAGAATGGTTGATCTGGTCAAGAAATTTGGCTTAAGAAACAGGAAGAAGGAATTGCTTGCTATATGAAGCAGAGTAGGAATGCATTTCTACACTACATTATTTGAGGAGTGCTGGCAGGCTGCTGAGCTGTCTCTAGATAACTTGATCTCTGCAATGTTTCTCTAAAAAAGGGCAAACTTTTCAAGATTCACCTATTGCTTCCTTTTCCAGGAACAAAGCTGGACTAAGAGAGAATGGACTTTCTTTAGACAGTTTTTGTTTTTCTTTTAGAGTGAAAGAAAATCAAGTTGGGAAAGACCAATTCAACACTTTTAAGAAATCCTTACTACAGAGACATATTTCATCCATTAGGGTAATGTTTTCCTCAGGCTTGTCCAGGAATAAATCCCAACCTTCTCCCCTTAAGAACCCAAAGATGCAACTGATTTGTTTTCAGTTGGGGCAATGAAATGTCTAAATGAGAAACACATGTCTGTATCATCCAGAGAGGACACGTTAGGAGGCTTCTTGTTTATGAGGCCCCCACTCAGCAATAATCTGACAGCCGTGGAAAGACTAAACAAGAAAGTGACAATTAACTTCTAAATAACAGAGTTCTTTCTGGAGAGAAAGAGTTTTCATTACAAGTAACACACGACCTAAAGTAATGTTTAAAGGGTCCCTTCCCTCAAAAGAGAAGAAATGCTGTTAAAGACCTCACTGAGACTCTTATCTCTCTTCCAAGCTCCCATCACTTTACCTAAGGCTTTTCATCTATTTGCCTTTGAAGTATTGTCTGCCTAGAGTAAGGTTAGATGTACCTCTTTAGGACGGAGCATAAACTCCTTAAATTCTTTGACAGATGCTGATGATCAAATACCCTCAAATAAGCTTAAATCTAAAAATAATAACCATTACCCAGGGGCAGGAAATGATGGCTTTCAAAGTTTGTAGGCACAACACCCTCTTTTTGGCCAGTAAAGGAGAACAGTATAGGACTGTTATCTCTTCCTGAGAAGATAAAGATTCCCCTAAAGTAGAGCTTCTTAAACTTTTTGGTTACAGGGCTTCTTCATGTTCTTAATAATTTGTTGAGGAACTAATAACGCATGCACAAGCTATATCATATTACCTGCCATCTTGGGGAAGGGAAAGGAATGGAAGAGAGGGAGAAAACATGATCACAAAATTTCAGAAAATTATTATTAAAACTTGGACCAACATGTAAATTGGAGAAGAATGAAAAACTTAATAGAAATAAAAAAATTATTGAGGATCCCCAAAGAATGTGTTAATGTGAGTTTTATGTATCAATATTTGTCATATTAAAAATTAAGGCTTTTTTATATTATTATGAAAATTCAAGCTTGTAGAATCCTTTTAAAAAGTCTTTAGGTTTTCTACCAGTCTCTGAATCACTCTTGGTATCCTTAAAGGAATAGTCACTGAGCTACTTCTGTAGATTCAATAGCCAAAGCCATGAAGTATCATAAGCACTCATTTTGCCTCCTTTCAGCTAAATGTTTTTCAAGCAATCCCTGAGGATAAATTGAGCCCCTGCCATCCTGACATGGTGCTAGAAACAATGGAAGAAACAAAAGGAAATGTAACCACACAGACCTTGCCCTCAAGATGTTCACAATCAGGTTGGGGTATGGGTGGGTTTAGAAGGTTTAGAAGGAGGAGGTCATGCTAATAGATCTGCAACAATTGCATTTAATGAAGTACTAAAGTACATGCATACTATGTGTTATCTGAGAAGGGAGAGATCAGGGAGGGCTGGAGTGGTCAGGGAAGACTTCATGGAAACAGAATGACTTGACTTAGACCTCAAAGGATCGGTAGGATTTGCATAGGCAAAGAAGAGTGAAAAGTTTATTCCAAGTAAGAGGAAATAGCATAAACAAGGTCTCAGAGGTAGAAATGAACATAGGCTATGGAGGGTAAGAGGGAAGAAGGTAAGCATAGAACTTAGTGGAGTATTTTTTCAACAGAGATGCTTCATCCTAATTAGAATCATCCTTGATGAACTTTGATTGCTTCAGCCCTATACTTTGGGGGTTTTACTGTTGTGGGATGGGCAGTGACTGGGGAAGGTAGCTAGAGAAAAGAATAGGATGATAAAATATCTGAGAGTAAAATGCAGTTAGCTCAGAATCCTTCATCATTTCTGAAGCAAAATAATGAAATTACTCAACCTCCCCTCTCCTCCACCACTCCCATTATCTTCCCCGATTGAATCCACAGCAATAAATAGCATATGTGAGAAAGGAACAGATGATGGAGGCAAATGTTATGTTGTTTACATAAAGGGATGGCTCAGATGGAGAAATTGTGAGACAATCACCAATGCTTTGAGCTGCTCCCACCCTACTGTATTTCTGTCTCTTATGAGTTGACTTTCTCTAGGCTCTGGATGACCTCATAGATCTCTTCATCTTCAGTCTAGTTCTCTCAACTTGCTTATGGCATGAGCCTGCCATGGCATTTTAGTTAGCCTTTTGGACTATTACTTGGACCTTTTGCCCAAGGCAGGTTCTCTTTATCCAGGCCAAGATATTATCCCTAATCACAGACATAAATTGGTTCCATCCCTCTGGTATCTCCCTAGCCAAGGAGGGTCCAACCCTTCTTCTTCATTCCTCAGTCCTCAGGATGATACCCTTTAGTGACTGATTTTGTAAAGCTTAATGTTTGTTTTAACCTAATTTCACCCATGTAGAAATGCTGGAGTCAGAAGGCCCACCCTGAATGATTTGCCTCAGATTTACATTTGTTTAGGGATAGCTCTGCTTTTACCTTAGGTAATGAGAGGAGAAACTGGCAGGACAGATTTAAGTTGTGGGGAAGAAAATGGTTGGGGTGTCTATAGTGACCCTGAAGGAAACCACAGTAATAATAAGAAATGATAAGAATGATTAGAAGTAATCTTCAACTCTGAGAATGAAGACTGTAGAACTCAAAGGGATTCTCTTTTGCACACATAGCTTATCCTCTATATTAAAAAAAAATTATTATCAAACATCTCTGACAAAGGCCTCATTGCTCAAATATATAGAGAAGTGAGTCAAATTTATATAAATACAAAGTATTCCTGATTGACAGATGGTCAAAGGATATAAGCAAACAGTTCTCAGATGAAGAAATGAACACTATCTTTAGTCATATAAAAAAGTGCTTCAAATTATTATTAATTAGAGAAATGCAAATTAAGACAACTCTAAAGTACCAGGTCCTCACATCTAGTTAATATAACAAAAAAGAAAAATGATGAATTTTGGAGGGATGTGGAAAAATTGGAATGCTAATATACTATTGGTAGAGCTGTGAACAGATACACAACCATTCTGGAGAGCAATTTGGAACCTTGCCCAAAGGGCCATAAAACTATGCATACCCTTCTTAGGAGGATTATACCTAGATTCCTGAGGTTTTGAGGATTGTAGAATTTAGACTCAAGCAAGAGTTTCTAATCCAACTTTCTCATTTAGTAAAAGTAGAAACTAAGGCCCAGGGAGAGGAGTGGCTTTCTAAAAGTCATAAAAGTAGTAGACAGCAAAGCTTGATATTCAAAACCAAGGTCTTTTAGCTCTAAATTTGGTGGTTCCTCCCCCCAAAAAAGACCATGCCTCTTCCTTCAGAGGAGATTTTTCAACTTTACTTAAGTTTCTAGTCTAATATCTTACACGTTTTTGAAGGAAGACAAGGATGAGGCTGAAGACAAGTCATGCTATGCAAATTAAAATGTAGACACTTAGGAGGAACTATCGAGACAGAGTGGAATCTTGACCTGGCCTCAGAACCAGGAAGAGCTGCATACAACTTTTATCTTTCACTATACCTGTAACTATATTTTTATATGTATATGTATATATATGTACATATATATATATATTTCATAGCTAGAATCAAACTTGGGTTCCTTTGACTTGAGTTCAATGTTTCTCTCCCCACCCCACTCCCCATCTCACTGAGTTGGGCAGTTGAGAAGAGAAGAATTCTAATAAAAAATTGAAGATGTAGAATGGAGTCTATTCCCATCATGGAGGTAGATGAGATCGGATAGGGCAGGGAATAATGGAGTAGTTAAATTTGACTAATAAACAAAAGGAGTTTGTGTGAAATGAGGCCTGAAAGGTTGGTCAAAACTGAGATCAGGACACTACGTGTGATTTTGTAGTATTAGTGGTAGAGTGTTGGATTTGAAGTCAGAATAATATGAGTTCAAATCCTGCCTTAGACATTAATGAGGTATGTGATCCTGGGAAAATCACTTCATTTTCTTTGCCTTAATTTTCTCATCTTTAAATAGGAACCTAATAGTAACATCTAGCTCACAGAGTAGTTGAAAGAATCAAATGAAATATTCGTAAAGTCTTTGAAAATCTTAAATTCTAAATAAATATTAGCCATTATTGCTATTATTATTAATAATCACTACTATAATTGTTATCAATAAATATATTGATAAGAATGGTAATAATTGTCATTAATATATTTATATACGATCATACAGAAAATATAATGATGATAACATAGGAATAATGAAATTTATTAGGATATTGTATAATCAAAGCTGCGTCTGCTGAATTCCTCCAAGAGAGATGGTCATTTAGTTTGTGTCTTGAATTTCTCATGCTTAACACAATGGCTTGCATGTAGTAAGTGGTAAGTAAATGTTTGTTGAGTTGTTGAGTAGATTAAGGCATCTACACGGCACCAAACATCCTCATGAAAACTGGAAACATTCCACCCTCCAGATGTTTGGTGTCACGTAGACAGACTTTCACGATGATTGACTGAATATTTCAGTCTTTATCTGGATGAGTGACATTGTGGAGGCACAGCCTTGTAGTGTCAGCCCTTAAACCCCTTCCACATTACTGTTGAAAGAATTGTTATTATGGTTCTAAATACTCGGCCTGCTGTTAATTGGACACAGCATCCTTCACCTCCTTCTCTAGCACATGATGCTCTTGGGAAAACTGACAGGTTCTGTGCCAAAGGTGATTTCCATTCGTGGGGTCCTCAGGGTCATTATCCATAAGCATTTAGCAAGCCCTCACTCACACGTGCGTGGCACATTTTCAAATGGGAGACATCATGCAAACATTAGCTGTCGATGCCGTTATTATTGGAATTGCTAAATCAACTCTTCCCCCACCATGAAATTACTTAATGACAATTCTTTCCCCAACACCTGCTGAAAAGGAGTTCAAAACCTCCTCCACGTGGTGCCTTAAAATCTCACCCATTTATAGCAGTCTTCCTTTTCTTTCCTCTCTGATTTTGGTTGCAACTTGCCCTCCTCCCCACTTATCCATCATGCATTTGGTGTTAAGATTTGATTATCTGTTTTGATCACTGCTATTGATCAAAGGTTTGGGCTTGCTCATGCTCTTTTCTTACCTGTTTGGTTCAGTGTTGTTTACTTCGTTTTTCAGCTCAGAGGGCAGGGACAATATCTTTGTAATACTTGTGGCCAGTGTGTTAGACAGAACTGAAAAATCATTGAAAAGCCAAGTTGGAAAAGACCTTAGCGGCCATCTAGTTTAACTCGTATATAAATGAAAAGCTCTTTTACCACATAGATGTTGAGTGGTCATTCAATCTTTACTCGAAGACCCAGAGTGAGGGGGAAACCAATACTTCTTGAGAAAACTCATTCCATTTTTGGTTAACCCAGAAGTTACTAGCTAGATGACACAGTGGAAAGAAATCTGGACCTGGAGTCATTAAGATTCGAATTCACATCTGACCTCAGACACTTTTTATTAGACCCTGAGCCAGTCACTAAATTTCTCTTTGCTTTAGTTTCCTTATCTATAAAATGATAATAATAATAGCACCCAACTCCAAGGGTTGTTGTGAAGATAAAATGAGGTAATAGCTATAAGGCACTTTGCAAAATTTAAAGTGCTATATAAATGCTAGCTTTTACTATTAATCATTGTAAGGTATTTTGACTTCAAGCAGAATTTTGCTTCATAGCTTCTGTCCATTGGTCCCAATTCTGTGTATGGGGCTGAGCAGAACAAACCTCATGTCTCTTCATAGGACAGCCCTTCAAATATTTCAGGACCGCCATCATGTATCCTTTAAGTGAGAAGAGAAACAATCATTTTCTTCCTTTTCACATGGGAAACTAAGATGCCTAAACTTGCTTTGAGTTAGTAAGGAAATATTTCTTAAGTGCCTACTATGTGCCAGTCACTGTATTACCTTGGGAAATGCTGGTGATACATGTCTAAACAATGAAACAACCTCCTCCACAAGAAACTTGTATATATAAGTATATACAAACACAAACATGAGTTAATAATAAATACAAAGTAGTCAAACACAAGGTACTTTGGCAGGGAAGGTACTAGCCATTTGAGGATCAGGGAAAGCTTCATACAGAAGATGGGGGCTGAGCTGAGTTTTAAAGGAAGTAAGGGATGTGTCTTCTGTACCTTTTTGAGGCAGAAATAAGAAGGGGAGGAATTCCAGTAATAGACATCACATAGTAAGTCAGAGACTGGTATAAGAAATCTCAGGTCTCCTGATCACAGTATTGCTTTCCCTGACACCTACCTCAGATGTTTATAAATGAAGACCTGAGGACGTGACTTCAGTGAAGCTATAGTCCCCACAAAGGTGGAAGCAGATAAAGCATATTCTTAAAAGCTGCATAGTGGGGTAGAAAATGTGTTGGATTTAGAGTGAGGGGGCCTGGGTTGAATTTTAGGAGAAGTTATTTCCCCAGGCCTCAATTTCCTCATCTGTAAAATGCAGGCATTAGAAAAGTTAGAAGAGTAGCGGATTATATACTTTTCACAGATACAGGTAAGGGATAAATTCTTAACCAAAAAACAGGATAGAGGCAATTACAAGAGATCAAATAGTCATTTAATTATATGAATGAAAAGTTTTGGAACCAACAAAATAACAAGTCTAGGATAAAAAGAGAAGTAATGAACCAGGATTAAAAGTCTTTCTCTCAATATCAGATAAAGGTTTGCTGTTGAAGACATAGACAACTAAGAAAAAAGAGGGGTGGGAATAGATGTCTCTGGGCCTACTCTAACTCTGAGGGGATAATCCCATTATCCTCTTGTATACTCTAATGTGCAGTTCCCCAAACTAGAATTTGAGACAGAATGGAATCGATAGTTTCCTAGGAAGCCTTTGTTGAAATGAATATCGACATGTTTCTTTTTCAGGAGGTAATAAAATCAGCAGATCCACCCTATTTTTTCCTACAAATGCACAAATATATTTGGTCAGTATTCATCTAAGCATGTAATTAAATGAGCTCCTCCCTCAATCTTTTGCAAAGTCTCAGGACATAGATTCATCCTTTTTTAAAGCCTTTTGTTGTTGTGGTTATTGTTTGTTGTTGATATTCTAAGCTCTCACTGGAGATTTACACTAAGATTAGGGTTTGGAACAGAGTGCTTGGACTTAATCCCTTTAGATCAGAGTGTTTTGGGAAAGCTGCAGTTTGGGAAATGCACAAAGTATTATGGACTGTGCAACAATACCACATGGTGGTTCTGAGCAGAACTACATCAAAGTTTTAAGCATCTTTAAAAAAAGCATTCATGATTTCTCCCAAGGATCTCTCAGTAGTTTACAAAGAAGAAAGCATATTTTTTTAATTGGTGTTCTTCATTGTTTCCTGTTTTGAGAGTAATTTTTTTATTCTAAGGGAAATATTTGAAATCACTTTGTCTCCACCTTAAAATATCCATCTTTTCTGTATCTTCTTATTTCTGAAACTATAAGTATGAATGGTAGTGAAGTCACTGGATTTAGAGTCAGAAAACTGGGCTTTTAGTTTGGTCTTATCTGCCACTAACTCTCTGAGTGACCTTGACTGAATCATTTAACTTCTCTGATCCTCAGTTTCTCTATCTGTAAAATAAGGGGGTTAGATGTATCTAAGGTCTCTTCTAGCTCTAAAATTTTATGATTCTGTGCTTTTCAACAAACTCCTTCCTTTAGAATAGAAGTCCTTTTTTAACCTTTAACCTTCCGCCCCCCCACCATGGATCCCTTTGTCAGTCAGCTGAAACCTATGAATCTCTTCTTGGAATAATGTTTTAAATGCATAAAACAAGATCCATAGCATTACAAAGAAAGCCAATTTTATTGAAATGCAGTCATCAAAAAACAAACACCTTAGTTCTTGGACTCCAGATTACAACCCCCTGCTTAGAACCTTGATTTCTTATTTATTTTCATTTTCCTACTACATAGCCCCTTCCATCTTATATTTCTCTATCTATAAATCTTACTAATTGTTTAAAAAAATGAACAATTTTCCTCAACTTCAAAATCTTTCTTACCTCCCCTTTCCGATTCTCAAACACTGCCTTCATTTCTTGAAAAGGAAATAACTCCTTATGTCTTATTATGTAGCCTGAGCCTCCATCAGGCCACTGAAATTGCATTCTTGAAGGCTATGAGCAACCTCCTAATTGCCAAATTCAGTTCAAAGAGTTTCTCAGTATTCATTCTTCTTGATTACTCAAGAAAATAATAGAGAATGTGTTGGATTTGGATTCAGAAGATTTGAAATCCTAGACTTTTTAAGACCACTATGGGACTTCGGACAATTCAATCATTTCTGATCTTGGAGCCTCAGTTTCTTCCTCTATAAAATGGAAGTAACACCTGCCCTATCAAATGATGTGTTTTTTTGTTTTTTGTTTTAAGACCAAATGAATGTTTAATGGAAAGAAATACTTAGAAAATTGTCAGGAATTATATAATGAGTTAGCAAACATGTATTAAACAGTGTAACTGTATACATAGCCCTGTTTTACATGATGGTGATGATGATAATGATGATGATCAGCACATCTAGTAATATTCTCCTCTTCTTGCTGCCCTGATATTACACTGCCCTGGTTCTTTCTACCTTCCGGACTGTTCTTCCTTTGTCTCCTCTTCGCTTTCCTGTTCTCTAAAAGCAGATATTCCTTAGGTTCAGTTCTTTCTTTCTCCTCTTCTTTCTACATGGATATTGCACTCTTGTAGCCTCAATTCAGTTTCACAAACTTAAATTAAATACCTGCTTATGTGTATGGTCACACAATCATGAAAAATGATATAGTCCATGCCTATAAAGGTTCATAGGAGAAGATACCTGTAACCACAAGGTGTCACCATAGAGAACAAAAAGGGCTTCCTGGTGCCTGAACTCATCATCTCTCTTCTCAATCAGGAAAAGGCCAGGAACAAAGATCCTCCCAAACCATTCCTATTTTCACCCAGAGCAAACTTGACTTTGCACAGGGCCTTCTCTCTAGCCCAGGAGGCATTTTTCTGGAGTCTTTGAGCTTTAAAAAATTATTAAATATGTTTCAATATAATTGGTTTCCTTTGTAATCTTGTTTATTTATTTATAATGTCTTCTGAAGAATCCATGGGCTTCACTAGACTGTAAGAAAGTTCTATAACACTCAAAAAGTTTAATGACATCTAAGCCATTAGACTAGCAAGGAGAATTCCAGCTAATTGCATCCCAAGAACTAAACCTCCAATGACTCTGCCACCTGTGTCTTCTGCACATGATTAAAGACATACATAGAGAACAATTAGAATTGATTAATCTTTTATCTTCAGAAAATAGATTAAAAAACCTCACACCTCACAGATTGGCTAATATGACAGCAAAGCAAGGTGATAAATGTTGGAGGGGATGTGGCAAAATTGGACACTAATATATTACTGGTAGAGTTGTGAATTGACCCAACCATTCTGGAAGGCAATTTGGAATTTTGCCCAAAGGACTTTAAAAGTCTGCCTGTCCTTTGATCCAGCCATATCACTGCTAGGTTTGTACCCCAAAGAGATAATAAGGAAAAAGACTTGTACAAAATTTTTATAGCTGTGCTCTTGTGGTGGCAAAAAAATTGGAAAATGAGGGGATGCCCTTTGATTAGGAATGGCTGAAAAAATTGTGGTATCTAATGGTGATGGAATACTATTGTGCCATAAGGAATAATGAACTAGACGAATTCCATGTGAACTGGAACGACCTCCAGAAATTGATGCAGAGTGAAAAGAGCAGAACCAGACCATTGTACACAGGGACTGATACATTATGGCACAATCAAAAGTAATGGACTTCTGTACTAGCAGCCATGCAGTGATCCAAGACAATTCCAAGGGACTTATAAGAAAGAATGTTATCCACATCCAGAGAAAGAACTGTGAGAGTAGAAACGCAGAAGAAAAACAACTGCTTGATCACATGGTTCAATGGGGATATGATTGGGGATGTAGACTCTAAATGATCACTCTATTGTAAATCTTAATAATATGGAAGTAGATTTTGAACAATATACATTTAAACCCAGTGGAATTGCTCATTGGCTATGGGAGGAGGGGTGGGAGGATGAAAAAGAAAGAACATTAATCATGGAACCATGAAAAAAAATCTTCTAAATTAAATAAATAAATAAATTTAAAAATAAGAAAAATAGTTGAAAAATACTACTGTTAGCTTAAAAAGGGGGAAACTGCTTGGGATCACCATGGTTTGGTAATTACCATTGCCAATTGGGCTTGTCTTCCAATGTAGTTGTTGCCATCCTTTTTTGTTTAATGTGGAACATGATGCACATCCCTGAGGGATGCACACTCCCAATCTCATGAGTTTACACTCTCAGTCCATCATGTTCCTCAGTACTATCCTCATTGCTGCTACTAGCTTTTGCGGCTACACCTTCCACAGACCAGTACCTCTCGTTTAAGCTTCTGGAAGATAGCCTAGCCAGAAGATCACATGATATTCCTCCCATCTTTTCCTAGGCTAGGAAAAGGAACCATCGCAGAGTACTCAAAGAAGTTCCACACCACTTTTCGAGCCCAGGAGAGAAAAAGGAATCTGCCCCAAAGGGTTATTACACATGCATACTAATACATGAAAAATGTCAAGAATAAGGATCTATGATCCTGTTGGTGTGGTAACTGCTAATAACTTAGTAAAGAGTTCATAGGAAATTGCAAGAGGCTCTCAGCAGTTGGTAGTGGATAGAGTGCAGGTCCTGGAGTCAGGAAGATTCCTGAGTTCAAACCTGGCCTCAGACACTTACTAGCTCCATTACCCTGGGTGTATCATGTACCCTTTTTGCCTCATTTTCCCTATCTGTAAAATCAGTTGAAGAAGGAAATAGCAAACCATTCTATTATCTTTGCCAAGAAAACCAAATGGGGTCACAGAGTCAGACAAGACTGAAAATAATGACTTGCCCATGGATACTTACTAGTATCAGAGGAAGGATTTGAATTGAGGTTTTTCTTATCTCAGATTTAGCATCTATACACAATAATAATAATAATAATAAGGTAGAATATAATAAGGGTATAGGAGATTTAGTCAGGTGATATTAAAGAAAGAATGTTGAATGTTGATATACTAGGACTTCACTATTAACTGGTAGGATGGTTTTAGGACAGGAATTTTATTTTACAGAGCATCAGTTTCTATATCTGTAAAATGAGAGTGTTTTTATTTGTGGGGGGGGGTGGGCATTACCAGATGATTTATAAGGACTTTTCCATCTTTTAATGCTTGGCTTAAAAATGGAGAGGTCAAACAGTGGCATGAAAGACAAAGAGGGAGAGATTACTTTGAGCAAGGCTGATCAGAGAAGGCTCTGGAGAAGTTGACTGCTTAACTAAGCCTTGAAAGAAAAGAATCAATAGGCAGTTTTGTGCAAGGAGTCGATTTTAAGCATGGGAGATAATGTTTGTGTTTCTACAGAAGTGGGAGAAGAAAGCATAAAATTTGGTTACCATGAGCAGTGGAGTTCAGCTGAAACATTGAGTATCTGAAAAAGAATTACGTGACTGAAACCCCAAAAGACACACTGAAGTCAGAGTTTCAGAGCCAGAAGTTTTCATTTATTTGGTTAGTTTTTTTTTTTTAAATCAGGGGCTTTATTTTTTTTTTCAATCATCAAACATTTATTTTTTTCTTCTTTTTTCTTCTCTTCCTTCAATGGAAAAAAAAAAGAAGAAGGAAACATATAGTCATTACAAATAGTCATGGTCAAGCAAAACAAATAGGCCACAGGCTAAAAATGTGTGTCTCATTCTGTTTATTTAGTTCAATCATTGATCCAATGGTAGCATGGTTGATCATTGTGATGATCAGAGTTGTGTTTCAGTCTCATGTACCCAACTGCCTTATTGACTTATCAAACTGGATGCCAAATAGGCGTCTTAAACTCAATATGTCCCAAGTTTTTTCTCATTATCTTTACCCTAGAAATTTCCTTTCTTCTTCTCTTCTCTATTATTGCTGAGGATACTACAATCCTCCCAGTTATTCAGACACATTCTTGACTCCTCATTTGTACTCACTCACCATACCCAATAAACTGCCAAGTTCTGACAGTTTTAATATCTCTCCTATAGGCCCTCTTCTTTCCTACAATACTGCCGGCACTCTGGTACAAGCCATCATAACCTTACCCCTGGGTTACTGCTATAGCCTTTTTTTTTTTTTGATAATGCAAGTTAAATTTATTTTATTTTTTAATTTTTAATTTGTTTTTTGAGTTAATATTTATTTTTATGTATAACACAATATAATATGTAACATAACAATGATATAGTACAAATGATTTGTTATAAATATGTAATAAATTATAATAAAAATGCTTATCCACAAGAAATTTTCACATTAGCTATATCCAAAATTCTGTCTCATTTTTACCTTCTCCCTAATTTTCCTCCCTCCCCAAGAAGGTAGGTGATATGATATAGGTTGTACATATAGTATCATATAATACATAATACATGTGTTATACAATATATATTTCCATGTTCATCATATTATGAAATAAGACACATATTGCTTACACTAGAGAAAAATTCATGGAGGAAATAAAATGGAAAGTGATATGCTTTGATTTACTTTCAGACTCTGTCTTTCTATGGTGGTTAATAGTCTTTTATGTTATGGGTCCCTTGGAGTTATCATGGATTCTTGCCTTATGGATAATAGTTAATTGATTATCATACACTATTGCTATTGTGTACAATGTTCTCCTGGTTCTGCTTACTTCACTTTACATCACTTCATATGTCTTTCCAGGCTTTTTTGTGGTCATGTTTGTTATTTCTTATGGTACAATAATATTCCATTACAATCACATACCACAACTTGTTCAGCCAATCTCCAATTGATGGACAACCTTTTAATTCTAGTTCTTTGCCACCACTGTAAGAGCTGTAATAAATATTTTTTATACAAGTAGGCCCTTTCCCCTAACTTTAATCTCTTTGGGATACAGACCTAGTAGGGGTATTGCTGGGTCAAAGTACTATAGCTTTCTGATTGGTCTACCTAACTCAAGTTTCTCCCCACTTGAGTCCATTCTCAGCTGTCAAATGAATCTCCTTAAAGCACAAGTTCTGCCTTTCTTTGAGAAGCCTTTTTAGTCATTCTTCAAACCAATGCTTTCCCCTAAGATTATCTCCAGCTTATCCTGTCTATATCTTATTTGTACATTAGTTGCTGCAAGTTGCCTCCACCTAATATTAGACTGTGAGCTCCTTGAGAGCAAGGATTGTCTTACAACCTCTCCTCATATCCCCAGTAGCATAGCACTTGGAACAGTCAACACAAATGTTTGTTGATGGTGTCTTTCAAAATCTTTCACTTTCTTCTTATAGTATAAATTATTCTCCTGGTTCTATTCAATTCACTTTACATCATTTCACAGAAGATTTCCCAGGTTTCTCTACAACTCTCTCTTTTATCATTTTTTACAGTAAATAGTATTACATCAGTCCAATTAATGGCATAATTTATTTGGTTATTCTCTCATGGACACTTAATTTTCATTTCTTTGCTAGTAAAAAAAAGCAGATTTTTTAACATGTGTTAAAGACTATGCACAGTTATCACTATATCAAAGACCATGCACAGTTTAGTAATTCAGGAGACATAGTTCCAAATTGTTTTCCAGAATGGTCATATTAAGCACAAGCCCACTAACAATGCAATGGCCCTCTTTGGCCATTTTCCATTTTATCAACTTTGTCAATATCATGGTAGGGGGAGGTGGAATCTTAGAGTTGTTTTAATTTGCATTTCTGTAATTATTGATAAGTTGGAACATTTTAAGGATATGATTATAGTTAGCTTGGGTTTTTTTTTACACTGAGAACTACCTGTTCATATATTTTGACCCTTTATCAACTGGAAAATAAGAGTTTCTTTCAGATCCTATAAGCAATAAGGAGTCATAATCATGGAAATGAGTTGGCTGATTATTTTAGTAGTGAAGGGGAGGATGGATTGAGCAAAGGAGAGACTGATGCAGGAAGAATAATTATGCAATAATCTAGGAGAGAGAAAATCAGGGTGTCCACAGCAGGTGTAGAAAGGGAAGAATAGATGTCAGTGTGACATTATAGAAGCAGAGAAACAAGATCTAATTGAAGAAGAAGGAAACAGAAGAATCAAGGATGATACCAAAGTTTCAATGCTTGATGACCGAAAAGATGATGGTACTATTAAAATGAATAGGAAGATTAGGAGAAGGCGCGGGGGAACTGTGAGGGAGGAGAATTTTTATTTTAATGGTAGCATTCCCCTTGAGATTTAACCCCTCACCCTAGACTTGCAGCATGAGTGCAGGGTGGGGAGGGATGACTTCAGGTTCAAGGTCTCTGTGGGTCTACATTTCTAAACCTATAGTTCATGAGCCTACTCCAGGGTGCTTAACTTTAACAATATTCAGAAGATATAATTACCTTAAAGTAATGCTATTTACTGAGATAGCATAGTAAGAACAGTGACTATAAACCCGGGATCCATTCTTCCGTAATCACATACAGTGTTAGTGGAAAGAATAGCATGTATACATGGAATATGTTGGTACAGAAGCCCCGACACAGGGTATGTGGGACCAAGACAACTCTTGCCTTGGGCACTCCAGGGCTCTGAGATCCTTTCTTTTCTCATGAGAAGCTCCTTTCTTCTGACTATAGCATCTCTGTTGGTCTGGTTGCTCAGCTGCCCTGTCTTCACTAGCTCCTTTCTGCAAATTAACTCCCAATTTCCTGGGTTAATTCTTTCTCAAATATCTAGTTATCTTTATTATCTGCAGTCAGAGACTAGTCTCCTTAAGGCTTTTTCTTATCTTGATTCTTTTTTTCTGGTGAGATGTCATCTACTGGGTAAGGAATTCCAATGACTAATTCATGGCTGATAGGGCACATATTTCTCCACCATTCCATTCCCATAGTAGGACATAAAAAGAGAATTATATGTGAACTGTGTACTTCTATTATATACAATTTGCTTTTCTTTTAAAATATATAATACATTCGACATTTAATCTTCAAAGCTATCAATCAATTAATTGATAAGTATTAAGTACCTACTATGTGCCAGACATTGCTATATTTGTTTGTTATTCTTTATAATCTTTCTTCTGTTCTTGTTATTACTCAAAAAAAATTTTTTTAATGACCCTCTTTTCTTTCTTTTGCTATCCTATTCCTGACCTCTGACCCCCTCCACTCCTGCTTCCAAACGTCTCTCTGTCAGAATGTGGGTAGTAAGCGTCATCATCAGTCATCTGGAATTGTGACTGTTAATTGAATTGATCAAAGTGCTTTAGCCTTTCAAAGTTGTTTTTCCCTCTTATAATGTTGTTGCATTATTTTTTCTTCTGGTTCTCCTCACTTAATCCTGCTTTAGTTCATATGCCTTCCTAGATTTTTCTGAAACTCTCTCCTTAACGATTTCTTAAGGCACAACAATATTCTACTACATTCCTATGCCATAATTTACTTGGCCACTCCACAATTGATAGCTACTCCATATTTTCCAATTTTTGCCATAAGAAGAAGAGCTATTAGAAATATTTTTCTACATATATATCCTTTTATGCTTTCCTTGATCTCTTTGGTAGTATGGGCTTGAGATAATTATTAGAAAATCAGAGTACACAAAATCTAATAATGGGGAACATAGTTCTAAATTGCTTTCCCAGTAGTTGGATCAATTCACAGTTTCACTAAAAGTGCATTAGTGTGCATATTTTCACAGAACTCCTCCTATTTGAATTTCTCATTTTTGTCATCTTTCCCAATATGATGAGTTGGAATCTCAGGCTTGCTTTAATTTGCATTTCTCTAATAGTTTGGAGCATTTTTATATGGTTATTGAAGCCTGGATTTCTTCCTTTGAAAATTGCATGCTTATATCTTTTGACCATTTATTTATTGGGAAGTTATTCTTCTTAGGAATTTGAATCAATTCCTTAAGTATAGTGGATATGAGATCTTTGTCAACTTGCAGCAAATATTTTTCACAGTTACTTTTTTCCCCATATAATTTTAACTGAATTGATTTTGCTTGCGCAAATATGTTTTTAATTTCATATAACCAAGATTGTCCATTTTATCTTCTGTAATCTGTATTGTTTGTTTGGTCATGAGCTCTGCCCCTATCCATAGATCTGAAAGATTTCTTCCTTTTTCCTCTAATTTGTTTATGCTGTCACTATGTAAGTCATCTATTCACTTGGAGATTTTCTTGGTATATGTTGTGAAATATTGACTGTACCAGATTTCTGACAGATTACTTTCTAGTTTTCCAAGAAGTTTTGTCAGCGAGTATCCTGGAAGCTTTTATATTTTCTTTATATACTTTCTCAGCTGGTAGCTTCACCAGTTTCCATGGTTTTAATTTCCATCTGTTTGCAGATGATTCCAAGATCTAAATATCCAATCCTGATCTCTTTCCTTAGCTCTAGTTGAGCACCTCCAACAAACAAACTAACTGGACATTTCAAAGTGGATGTTTTAAATTCAACATTTGCACAATAAAATTCATAGTTCCTTAAAACCTTGTTGAAGGCAGGTCATTTCTCCATGATAGGGTAAAATTTGGATGGGAGATAGCAAGTGAGGAAATGGAAATGAGAAAATATAAAAAGAAATTGTTCTGACCCATGAATGTATCAAGAATATGTCCAGCGTGTGCAGCTGGCTGGCTCAGTGGATTGAGAGTCAGACCCAGAGACGGGAGGTCCTGGGTTCAAATATGACCTCAGACACTTCCTAGCTGTGTGACCCTGGGCAAGTCACTTAACCCTCATTGCCTAGCCCTTACCACTCTTCTCCCTTAGAACCAATACCCGGTATTGATTCTAAGAAGGAAGGTAAGAGTTTTCTTTTTCTTTTTCTTTTTTTTTTAAAGAATATGTCTAGCATAGAATGGATCATACGATGGGTTGACTGCCAGAGAGGGAGAAGGGTGGGACAGGTCTGGGATGATGGCATGGACCAGACAAATAAGAAGAGGCAATTTGAAATATAGGCTAGAGGAAAATAGGGCAAAAGGGTGTGGATTCATGGAGTATGTATATATTTTCTGCAAGGGACAAAGATACAATCTCTCTGCCCTAGTGGTAGAAATTACAAGGGCAATTTTCAGTTTTCTATGAGCCCAAACAAAACAAATAAACCCTATCAATTAATCGCTGTCTAGGCAGTTCTAGTGGATAGAGTACTAGAAGCCCCGGAGTCATGAAAACCTGAGTTCAGATATAGCTTTAAACACTTACTAGCTATGTGATATTGGGAAAATCCTTAACCTAAGTTTTCTCATCTGTAAAATGAGGATAATAATAGCACTTATCTCTTAGAGTTCTTGGGAAGATCAAATGAAATAGTTTTGCAAACTTTAAAGGGCACACTTTATAACTACAAATACAACCACTACAACAACTACTAATACTACCACCACTATTATTATTACAAAGTGAAATAGACTGCTTTTGAGTGTAGCAGGTTCTCTCTCATTTACAAGTTTTCAAGTTAAAATTGGCTAGCCACTTATTATTAGGAGCATGATAGAAGGGAGCCTTGGTCTGCTACAGCTGGGATTCAATGGCTGCCGAGATCTCTTTGAACTCAGAGAGTTCATGTTGGTACAATAATAAATACAGTAGCTGCTGACATTTAGTACAATTAGGATTTAAAAGGTTTTCTGCACAACAATCCAATGAGATAGGCACTGCAAGTATATTATTTTTTTTTCTAAAGTTAAGGAAACTGAAATGCAAAGAGATTTCCTAAACTATGGTTGCTTAGCCACAGCCAGGAAAGTAATGGCTTTAGAATTAAAATCCAGGGCTGTTGAAAGCAAATCCTTTGGCTTTCCAACTATACTATGCTACATTTTATGAAAATGTAGATTTATACACATGTAGAAAAACACATATGTACATTAGAAAACCTTAATTAACATTTATTGTGAACATACACACACAAAGAGAAGCATTCAAATTCTTTTCTACGTGATGTAAAATGAATACGCATATATTTCTTGGCTTTATCAACTTATGCTTTTCTTCTAGCAATGAACAAAACTTTTCTTTACCAGCAACATCTTTCTGCCTTTTAATTGGAAGTCTATTCCTTCTCTACTCCAGTTCCAACAATGAAAAATGAAAAAAAGAAATTCAGTTCATTATCATGATTGCCATTTCACCTCTTCCAAGTGGGAGACCATGAAGGGTCTAGAGTTTCATCTGGGAAAAATTCCTCAACCCAGGATGGTTTGAATACTTCCCTGAACTCTAGCTGACTTTCACAATCCCATGACATGTGAATAAGTCTGTGTGATTTCCCATAACTTTGGTTATGGATCTTGGAAAAAGGGTCATAAAAACATCTCATTTTGGAATGTGAGGGTAATGCCAACATATTTGGAAACTTGCAGAAATAAGGTAACCGTAGAAATTGATCATCGAATAAAGTTCAATTTCAAATTCAAATTTGAGAAAATAATCAGAACTTGGATCCTATTCATATTATACCTTTAGGTCTAGTCTTTTGCTACATTTCAACTGTTTGATGATAATGGTTATAAGGACAGGTATGATTCATTAGGATAGAGCAATGGAGATAGAAGCAATGGAAATCGGTTTAACCAATATTGGAGAAAAGTATATTGGTACTCCGAGGCAAGGACACTCCTATTCATACATGTTGGTAACCTCCCTGAAATGTAGAGATGCAGAGATTAACCTGGGAGCAATGGGAAGTTAAATGATTCTGCGAAGGGCATATAGATAATAGGTGTTAGATATTTACCGATTACATTTTTTTTAACACTTAAATTCTGTGTATTGGCTCCTAGGTGGAAGAGTGGTAAGGGTGGGCAATGGGGGTCAAGTGACTTGCCCAGGGCCACACAGCTGGGAATTGTCTGAGGCCGGATTTGAACTTAGGACCTCCTGTCTCTAGGCCTGACTCTCAATCCACTGAGCTACCCAGATGCCCTTAACGATTACATTTTGTTCTGGGTCTGACAGCTCTCTGCAGTTGTGAAAAAGGAGACTCATTGGGCAATCTGTGCCTAAGGAAGATGTATTGGAGAGGAGAAAGATTTGAAGATTACAAAGAATAAATTGGTGTTGGCCCGGAATCCGGTCTAACATGGGCCTAAGGATCTTTTACATTCATCCAAGAACTTTTTTATACCCTTTCTGTGAGGGGAAAGAGAACATTGAATTTTCTTCTCATTTCCCTGTTCCAGAGATTGATTCACAAGTTTTTTCCTATCCAACAAAAGTTTCAATTTCAACAAGTGTTTTTCCGGTGCAAAATATTATGTATGAAAAAATAAAAGGAAGTCTGTTCTTTGGGCCCTCTATTCTCACCCCTAACTTTGTTTCCTCAATACTTTCCTATCACACATTATGATGCCTCCCTCCCAACTTCCATTCTGATGGAATTTTGCCCAATGCCAGTTCCAGCAGCCGGGCTTTCCCCTGTGTTGGGGAGAAGAAGATGCAAAACTGTTCTGTTTTGCCCAGGCAGGGTACCACTCCAGACCTCATCCAAAAGCTATGAAAGGCAATGTTTCCTCCAAGTATGTTCCACATTTGCTCAGAGCCTACGGAGGAGGCCAACTAGTTGAATTCTGGTGTTTATGCTCTGTCATCACTTAGGATGCAAAGCCGTCCAGGAACCTCTAAGCAGTGATTTTTAGGAAGCCATGGAATGGTGATTGGCAGATAGGATGCTAACTCTGCAAGCTCCTGGAAAGACCTCAAGAGGCCACACAGGATAGTGTAAAGAACACTGGGGTTGACATCTGATGACCTGGGCTGGACTCATGATCCTATTGCTTATGTGATCTTGGGTAAGTCACTTCATTACATCAGGAGGATTGCCTAGATCCTGGGTTCTTAGCCATTCTTGGCCAGTCTGGTGAAACCTATAGAACCCTTCTTAGAATGTAAGGGCTAGGCAATGAGGGTTAAGTGACTTGCCCAGGGACATACAACTAGGAAGTGTCTGAGGCCAGATTTGGACCTAGGACCTCCTGTCTCTAGACCTGTCTCTCAATTCATTGAGCCACCCAGCTGCCCCTGGAAATTTGAATTTCTAAACAGTGATAAAATAGTTTGTCCTAGATCATATCCTCCCTGATAAAGAGCAGGAGACAGAATTTGCACCTGGGCTTGGGGGTGAGGGGAGGAGATTAAGATCACTACTTTATACAATTCTGTCTCACACATGGATGAATGTTAGCAGTAGTAACCTTTTCCTGAGTGCTAGTTTTGATTAGGAGGAGAGACAGTGATGGGAAAGGAGAAGGGTAGATTGCAAAGTTAGTGTTTGCTGGGCCATGCAGAGAAAAAGTAATAGGAAAGACTGGAACCACTAAAGACAGTCATAACTGATCTTTTGTTTTCTAGCTCTGATCCTAATATAATACTCTGCATCCACAACTATGAAGAAGGGGAGGAGAGTGAGATCCTGGGAATGCCTTGAATTTTATTCAGTGAAGTATGAGTCAAAGAGTGTGGGTAGCTTAAGGAGGAACAAGAAGATTTGGAGGGCAGCTGGGTAGCTCAGTGGAGTGAGAGTCAGGCCTAGAGACAGGAGGTCCTAGGTTCAAACCCGGCCTCAGCCACTTCCCAGCTGTGTGACCCTGGGCAAGTCACTTGACCCCCATTGCCCACCCTTACCACTCTTCCACCTATGAGACAATACACTGAAGTACAAGGGTTTAAAAAAAAAAAAGATTTGGAAAAGCTCCTGTGATAGTGGCACAACAAATCAATTAGGACGCTAGCTTTAAAAGAAATGCTGTGGGGGCAGCTAGGCGGCTCATTGGATTGAGAGCTAGGCCTAGAGACAGGAAGTCCTAGGTTCAAATCTGACCTCATACACGTCCTAGCTGTGTGACCCTGGGCAAGTCACTTAACTCCCATTACCTAGCCCTTACTACTCTTCTGCTTTGGGACCAATATAGAGTATTGATTTTTAAATGGAAGATAAGGGTTTAGAAAAAAAAAAAAAAAGAATTGCCAAGCCTCATCAACATGAGACAATATAAAGTAAATTTGTAATGAGATAATATAAGACAAACTTGTAAATCAGAATGATTTAGTGATTTTTATCCAATTCCATTCAGTAGCTCATGAATAAGAACAAAAGGAGGTAAATGATGGGAATTGTCCAGATTTGGGGTTCAGCAAGGAGTGATCAGTGATAAGACATGGGTAAGGAATTGGAGGAAAGATAGGAAAGAGTTAAATTGGTTCATCAAAGTGGCAGACTAGGATAGGAAAGAAAATATAGGCAGCAGAGATGATAGTCTGGGAAAGAAGTGAGAGGCAGAATGAATAAAAGTCACAGATAGGATGCAGGACACGGTGTGGCACTGTCAAGCTTAGGGAAAGATGGAATGACAACAACAACAAATACTTTCACATCCTTATCCTCATTCTCATCACCAGACTAGAGAGCAGAAAATTAAAGTGTTTGGAAAATCCTTGTATTCCATAATAACGAAATTTTTTTAAAATTTCATTTGCCCATTCTCTTCTTTACTTTAACTTTCCCTTGCATTACTTTATCTCCTGGATATTTCCCTTGAGCTCTTTAGTCATCGACAGGAAAACATATAGAGCAGCATTCTGTCTTTTGAAGAAATTACTTATATTTATTTTTAAACCCTTATCTTCCATCTTGGAGTCAATACTGTATATTGGCTCCAAGGCAGAAGAGTGGTAAGGGTAGGCAATGGGGGTTAAGTGACTTGCCCAGGGTCACACAGCTGGGAAGTATCTGAGGTCAGATTTGAACCTAGGACCTCCCATCTCTAGGCCTGGCTCTCAATCCACAGAGCTACCCAGCTGCCCCCAATCACTTATATTTCTACATATTACCTTCAAGGATCCCTGGCCCTAAAATCAGGAAGAACTGACTTCAAGTGTCTAACCTCAGACACTTAGTAGCTATGTGACCCTAGGGAAGTGAATTAACCTATGCTTGTTTCAGTTTCCTCAACTGGAAAAATAAGAGCAACTCCTTGAAGGTAAGAAGTCATGTTCTGAAGCTTTTGGCAGTCTTAGAGAGGGAAGATGATAATCTTTAGCATATGATGCAAATTATCTTTTATATAAAATCTGACTTCAGGACAAGATATAAGGCAGGGGAAGAGAGGCAGATGGAAAGAACATCTTTTCAGGGCAGCTGTGTGGTATAAAACCACTAATAACAATAAAGCATTTACAAAGTATTTTCTTTTCTTTTTTAAACCCTTAACTTCTGTGTATTGGCTCATAGGTGGAAAAGCTGTAAGGATGGGCAATGGGGGTCAAATGACTTGCCCAGGGTTACCCAGCTGGGAAGTGTCTGAGGCCAGATTTGAACCTAGGATCTCCCGTCTCTAGGCCTGACTCTCAATCCACTGAGCTACCCAGCTACTCCTACAAAGTATTTTCTGAAGAAGTAACAAGGATGTAGTGGGAAGTAGGGAAGTTTGGAGTCAGGAAGACTAGTTCAAGTCCTGACTTGGTGACCCAAAGGAAATTATTTGCCTCTTAGCACTCCAAGCAACTCTAAGACCATAGATTATGGGGCTTCTAAATCTCATTTGCCTCCTTAGTCTAGAGTTTTCATAACTGTAGAGGAAAGAAAGAAAGAAAGAGAAAGAAAGAGAAAGAGAAAGAGAGAGAAAGAGAAAGAGAGAGAAAGAGATAGAGAGAGAGAGAGAGAGAGAGAGAGAGAGAGAGAGAGAGAGGGAGAGAGAGAGAGAGATGGATGGATGGATGGACAGAGAGGGACAGTCAGACAAACAGACATATGTGTATCCATACACATACAGACACACACATNGAGAGAGAGAGAGAGAGAGAGAGAGAGAGAGAGAGAGAAAGGAAGAAAGGAAGAAGGGAAGGAAGGCAGAAAGAAAGAGAGAAGGAAGGAAGGAAAGAAAGGAAGGAAGGAAAGAAAGAAAGAAGGAAAGAAGGAAGGAAAGAAGGAAGGAAAGAAAGAAGGAAAGAAAGAAAGAAAAAGAAAATTGAGCCAACAACTGTACTACAATTTTACAATTTCACTATTTCAATTGGAGGAGGCAGAAGGAAATGAACAGATGGGAATGTTGAAAGAGAGGTTTCTTTTGTCTTTAACAGGGTAAAGAAATGTTTAATTAAATAAATATGCATTTATTGCCTCCCCATCAGGGATTCAATGGTTTACAGCCCCTCATGCAAAGATGATTAGAAAGGCCACAGCAAGACCATCAGCACCTGCCCTGTGGCTGGCAGTGGAAGTTCTTCTATGGTAATAACTGCATCCATTCTGTGCAGGAGCTATTGGCCTCTCTAGCTTTGTTTTTAGAGTCAGCACAAAGTTTTGGCACCAGCTGAGTCACTCCATCCATAGGGATTACTTTATTTTGGCATAAATCCTCTGCAGCTGCTATGGTCAGGCTGGAGAAGTTTGAGTTTGTGTCATATGTCTTGAGCTTTAATCCTTACTCTATCCTTGACTCATATTTGATCTTCTTTCCTTTCTATTGTTTTCCTTTATTTTCTCCATCCATTTAAAAAAAGAAACCAAATTTTATGATACTTTAAGGCTTAGAAAGCCACTTTCATATATGATCCTCATAAAAAGCTTGGGGAAACCGAGCCTTATAGAGATGAATTGATTCTTCCAGAGTCTCAGAGGAAGTGTCTGAGGCAGGATCTGAACCCAAGTTTTTCTGCCTCTAAATCCAGCACTCTATTCACTATAAACTTCTATAAATCAGGTTAATAATATAAGAATAGCTTAATTAATTCATAAGGTTATGGGAAAAAAGAGACTATTCAAGTGCTTCAAGCTATTAAAGTTATAGCTATTGCTCTATATGAAATAAATTCAAAGAGTAATTTATAATCTATTGTTAGTTACATCGTTTCAGATTGTATTTGAATGTGTCCTTCAAGCATATTTGCTACTAATTTGTAATGATTGCCTATACAGTTTATCATATTTCAGTCTTTGTGTCAACAAGAAAAAACTTAATTTTATAATATTCATCAAGAATTGATTAAGCACTCATCAGTGGGCTCTTTCATAGACCTAATGGACTGCCATCTGACCAGATGTGTGAACAGATATAGTTGAGCTAGGCTTTTGGAAGGTGTGGGCAAGTCTGGAAGTTTATAAGTAGGCACTGACAATGAGATCATTTCACACTAATTGTCATTCGCTGATGGGCTGATGGTGGGAAGGAATATAGCACCAAAACCTGGCACAACCCTAGGGCTGTGACTTCTCCAATTTCATAGAAATTTAATTCCATGCCAGGCTGCTGTCACCTAAGGCTCACTGGTGTATCTTTACTGCTGGGGGAATGAGGAAGATACGAGGTCAAGCAATCGGTCATTATAAATGCAGATTCCTTTGCTATGTTGTTTCTGGAAGGATGTTAGATTATATAAAAATTTAATAATTACATTTGATCTATTCTGGACTCTGCTTTGAGAGTTTTGTGAATTTTCTTTTTTCACTTTCAAAATGATCCAACAATTACTAATAAACACACTGAGGATGTGAGTTATTTAACAATAATAACACATTAAATCATTGAAGAAAACATTTTTGGATCTTTTAATAAACCATATAAGTAGTGCCTTAGACTTGGGTCTTCAATGGGGTGGCCCACTAGATCTAAACTGGGATAAACTATCCTGTAGCAGATGTTGTGCTAGGTGCTAGAGATACAAAGACAAAAATGCCCTCAATTAGTTTACATTCCACTGGGGAGAAAATGCATATACTGAAAAGTAAATGCAAAAGGCATAACAATTTAATTCAACATACATGTATGTGTATGTGATAGTACAAGGAGGACAAAAAAGAGGAGGAGGAAGTAGAGGAGGAGAATAAAGAAGTATTATCAACCTGAAGGAGAGGAGGGCAGGATCAGTAAAGGCCCTGTGTAGGAGATGACACTTGATCTAAGTCTTTAATGGGCCCATAAATTTTAAGAGATGGAGATTAGGAGGGAAAGTATTTGAGGTAAGAGCGGAACAAAAGCCAGATATCAAATATATGCAGATATATGTAAATATATACATATATCAGATATTCAAAGGTATGGAAGCTGGAGATGGAACATTTGGTGAAGAATCCACTTCTAAACCTCATTTATTAAAGCCACCCTCCTCTTCTTCTGGATGTTTTATGACATGATTTTTAGTATTCAGGTCTCATATTCACTTGGGTTTTATTCCAAACCTATATTCCATCAAACTAGTTTTTAATTTTCCCAGAAATTCTTTTCAAATAGGGAATTATATTCTAGTTAATTGAGGTTGAGAGTTTATTGTGCCAGACTTCTTGAGTTCATTTATTTCTGATTCTTCATTTTCTAGTTAGTTCCACTGAGTTACCTTTGTATTTTTTTAGCCAGAACTAAATAATTATGATGCTTACTGCTTTATAATGTAGTATGCAGTCTGAAAGTACTATTCCTGTCCCCTCTTTCTCTCTTCCTCCTGCCCCATTTTCCCTGGCTATTTTAGACTTTTTTGTTCCTCCAAATAAATTTTGTTATGATTTTGTCTAGCCCTATGAAATATCTCTTTGGTGGTTTAATTGGTGTAGCCTTAATTCCATAAATTAATTTGGGTAATGTCCCTTTTATAATATTGGCATAGGGCCTTGTCTATTCTAAACAATTTTGTGTTGCTAAGAGCTTATAGAAACTTATTCTCTGGGTTAGAAGGATGGTTCTAATAGCTCTTTAGATGTTACTTTTTGAATTTGATGAACAATTCACTTAATCATGGTTTGCCAATATTCCTCAGGCATATCTCATGATTGCCAAAAAATTCTGTGATATTATGAAATATTCCTGTTCTCTTTGGCTCCGAGGCAATACTGCCAAACAAATAACTTTAAGAGTCTAAGAATGATTTTTTGACTGAGCATAAACTGTCCCTGATGTTCCACAAAGCACAGGACAGAAAGGATCTCAAGCCCACTTGAAGGTTTAAGAAAGAAAAGTCATTGTCATTGTGTGAATTCCATTGGAAGAATGACTTGGATACTCCATCTTCTCACCTTGAGCAAACACATTCTACTAAAAAAATATGGGCTGGCAGAGCTGTAACTAGAGTGAGAGTGACTGAGAATTTCCCCAGAATACCAAAACTTATCAGATGTAAAAGTTTAAGACATTCATACTTGCCTAATAGAAGCTGCTCTACTTACTAGTTCCTATTAAGTTTCTTAAACACTTCTTGCATTATTTCATATGATGAAGTACAAAGTTGATTTAAATTCAGTCAAAAAGCTTTCTTCAAGTATCTAATTAGTGTCACTATGTTAGACACCACAGATACAAAAGACAAAAATGAAATAGTCCTTGACTTCCAGGAACTTTGGTCTTCCTAGGCAGAAACCACATATACATAAAAAACAAAAACAAAATTAAATCTTCCTTCATTTACACCCAAGCATGCTTTACAAAAGCCACAATTGCAAAATAAAAAGGGACCAACTCTCTATAGGCTCCTTCTTTTGTGGCATTCATATCACCTTAATTAGTGGGGAGCTAAGCGGCTCAATGGATTTAGAGCCAATCCTGAAATTGAGAGGTCCTGGGTTCAAATCAGATACTTCCTAGCTGTGTGATCCTGGACAAGTCACTTAATCTCCATTGCCTAGCCCTTACTACTCTTCTACCTTAAAATCAATGGTATATGGGAGGATAAGAATTTGTATAGTACCTACTATGTGCCTGGCACTGTGTTAAACATTTTTAGAATATAGTATAGAAAGATATAGCATTATACAAGCCTTAGAACCAATATGCAGTGTTGATTCTAAGATGGAAGGTAAAGATAAAAAAGGATGCATTAAATAAAATTTTAGCATATTTACAAAGCATTAATATAAATATAATTCTAGAAATAAGAACTCAATTTCTCATCAGTTTTCATTATAAAAATGAAAAGATATCCTCTAATAAAGTATTTAGTCTCAAGATATTGTAAAATTATAACTAGAATGTAGCAGAACTTATTTTAATCTTTTTTCCTGTCTATTACTCTACATTCTTTATTTGATTACCAATGGAGCATATCTCATTTATAAAGCATATTTTCTAAAAACAATTCTGTGAAGTAGGTGGTACAAGTGCCCATTTTGCAGATAAGATCTGAGGTCAAAGAGATAAAGTCATAAGTATTGTGCCAAACCAGAGATTATATTAGAATCTTCCCAATCTGAGTCTTGGAAACCACACGCAACCATAGTTCTTTGGTAAATCAGTGGATAACATATACTGTTACAAAACAGGACATGCAAGAAAAGACTGAAGGAATTCATTTTAGCCTGAAGATGTGAAATTTAAACTTATACTAAAGTGAACGTAGGGGAAAATATTTAGAGAAAGTAATTGTTTTGGCTGATATCCTTGTGGGTGGCTTTTTCTCATATCAGGTATGCTATGGGCTAGTAAGCAGGATGCTCTTTTATAATATTTTGGTTGTCACAGGTTAAATTGTTAACAAGAGACAAGATGTCCTCATCCTCCTTGTTATTGTTTTTGCTGTTATCATTGTTGCTTTTCTGAGGAAAATGGATTACATATTGTCGTTTTGGTATTTAATTACCAAATTACACTTACACTTACTGAAAATGTAAGTGTAAGAGTCTTACTTAGACTTCTGAAAATGAATCTTACTTGTTGGGAGATGCAATGGGCTACATAGGCTAGTTTTATTTGTGAAATTATTTCCTTTGCTTCTTGGTCAGAGTCTCTGGAAATCAACTGAAAACAGACAACTAAGTCTGGTTCACAAATTCCATAACAGCGAGTAGAGAAATCTGGTTAAAATCCAATTCCATATGTGCCATCATTGAGTGTAGTCCTTAAATCAGGGTATGAAATTCTAGTGTCAGACAACTTGGAGTGTTCAATCCATGCGAAGCAAAAACAATGGGATGATGTTGCAATGGAGAATGTTACCAATCAAGTGAATAAAAGAATCCTGAGCCACAAGTGAGGAGTTTAAGCTGGAAAAAAGTCACAGTTGGTAGAATTCCATGATTGTTAGTGAACTGACAGCATTTGTCAAGCATTTGTCACAATCAGTATGTCTCAACCTTCTTTGCAAATTAAGTTCGACTTGGCTGTGACTGTTGACAAAGCTTGAAAATTGGCTAAAGATCCATCCCTAATAGAATCAACTGCAGAGCTCATGGAAGATTTTAAAGGATATATCAGAAACCAATGCTGAATCCAAATTGATTTATTATGAAAACTTTAAAAGAAACAGCCTGTTGATATATGTGAGCTCTACCAACACTGAGAAATAAATGTTAAAATGATAGTGCAAAAGGGCTACAGTAAATAAAATATTGGATTTCAAATTAAGAAAGGCAGAGTTGAAATATTGCTTCTGACACTTACTAGCTGTATGACTCTTGGAAAGTCACTTAATCTATACTGGCCTCAGGTTCCTCATCTATAAAACGTGGATAATACTATCACTTACCTCTTAAAATTGATGTGAAGATTAATGAGATAACAAATGTAAAGTAGTTCCCCAGTCTTAAAGAGTCATATGCCATTATGAAATTCTTCTCTTCATTTTTTTTTTGCTTTCTTTTAATGCAAACAGATAAAATTATCTTCCATCACCTTGTAACTTCCCAGTAAAGAATACAAATGTGGGAAGGATTCTTAAACTGGGCAGAAAGTTGTAAAGCTTTGTTGTAGTGAAATACAGTAATTTTAAGAAGAGAGAATCTTTCTGATGATCTGTCATCTCACAGTAGACCTCAGAATTAATGCTATAAGGCAGTGATTCCCAAAGTGGGTGCTACTGCCCCCTGTTGGGTGCTGCAGTGATCCATAGAAGTGGTGATGGCCACAGGTGCATTTATCTTTCCTATTAATTGCTATTAAAATTTAAAAAAATAATTTCCAGAGGGCTAAGTAATATTTTTTCTGGAAAGGGGGTGGTAGACCAAAAAAGTTTGGGAACCACTGCTATAAGTTATAGAAGGTTCAGGAGTTAGGCAAGAATCCTGCCCTAGAAGCTGCTTTTTGAAGTTTTTTTTTTTTTAAACCCTTACCTTCTGTCTTGGAATCACTACTGTGTATTGGTTCCAAGGCAGAAGAGTGGTAAGGGCTAGGCAATGGGTGTCAAGTGACTTGTCCAGGGTCACACAGCTAGAAAGTGTCTGAGGCCAGATTCTAACCTATCTAAGAATGGAATTTGTGCAAAGGGGGATGGGATAAAAGGAGCCAGAGAAGGAGTGGCTGACAGTTGGTGACAGTTGAGACCAGAGGGAAATTCTGGGGAATTCTCTGGAGGAGGAAGGGGGGAAAGGACTTCCAGCAGAGGACTGAGAAAGGGAGGAGGAGAACATGTCAGCTCGAATCCAGTCCTGAGGGCTTCCTGAGGATCTTTCTTTGGACATTGATACCCTGATTCCCTGGTCAAAGGCATCCCATCGCTTCTCACTCATCAAGACTTCAACCAATGAGCCAGCTAAGTTTTGGGACTCCATTTTGGGAGCGATTCTCTTAGGATCCTTCTCCCCATTACCCAACCTTGCTGAGAGACTCTTTCCAATTTGACTTGCAATTATAGAAAAGGATAGAAACAGGAAATAGAAATAGAAACTGAAGGAGAAGAGGTGAGGAGAGACACTTAGGAGTGGGAACCCCAAAGGTTCCCACCTGAGTGATGGACCCCATAGAAACAGAGAAGAGGGCACCCCAAAATCCCTCTGCCCTTCACCCCTTTCCCCAATCTCTATATTGATATTAATAAGAGACATTCATTAGTCAGATAGCATTCCAGAGTGCCTGAGAGATGAGAGGGAGGGGAATCACAGCTTGGTCAGGCTGCCTCCATCTTGAAGCCAGACCACCCACTATGAATTATGATAGAAACTATAGCTAAAGAACTTAAAATTGAAATTATTAAAATTGATTGAGTTTTCATGGAACAGAGATGGACAGCTTGTAATTTAGAAGCTACTCTTCTATATAGTTATATAGTTGCCTATCATATACCAAAAATATGTTTTCTCCTATTCACAGTTAATTTCTTGCAACATGTTACTTTAATGATTGACATTCCTGAACAATTTTCCTTACTTCCAACCACATTGTAGTCAAGATCAATAAACATTCAGAAAATGCAAAAATTAATTAAGTATGCATTATTAAGGGCTTTGGAAAATTTAAAGATGGGAGTTGGAAAGCATGAATCTTAAGTTGAAGATTTTATTATCAGATAACTTTAAAACATTCCATTTAATAAAAATAATTAATTTAATTCTCTTAGAAATATGTTACTAGAAAATATACATCAACATATGAAATTATGTTTTTTATTGGACAGATGCAACAATGAAAGCATTTTAAATTATTTTCACTTATTAGAATCATCTACTTGGCATCATGAAGAGCAAACTTCACCATGGAGAGCTGCTGAAAAAAAAACGCAACTATATTTTTAAGTTAAAATCTTAAAACGCAAAATAGATTTGAGTAATATTTTGGATTTTTTTAGATAATAATATGGAATCAAACAATATTCTAATCCCTACAATTATATAAAAGATAGTAATATTGTGATCAATATTGCTGAAGCTGAAAGATGTTTCAATTTAATGAATAAAATTTGTATGAGGATGAAAAATAGTGTAATAGGTTACATATTGTGTAAATGGAATTAGCTCATCCTCATTCATTTATGTAGACTTTAGCCACCAGAAATAATGTCACCCCCACCCAACTTAGAATTAAGTGGGGAGGGGGGAGGTCTGTTACCCACACGTAATAGTAAGTGACAAAACAAAAACAAGGGACTGCCCTTTGGGCAGTCTAAAACAGTTTTGAGGCTGCCATTTGTCCACTTGAAATTGGAGGTGGATGCAGGAAGTGACAAAAGATGCTATCTTTTAAATATGATGGTAACTTCCTGTAGAGGGGGTTGGCACTTTGAATTTGGTATGGAAGGATCTCTGGTGAAACCTCAGACTGCTTCCCTTTGAATTGTCTTGAGGGTAAGTCAGGCTGACTCTCTTTCTCTTCCCTTGGTGTTTCTGGAGGCTCTAGCCTCAAGGAGGCCTTTCTTCTTAGAGGAGACCTTATATTTAGAAGCCTTGTTAAATTCACCTCTCTACCCCTCTGCTGGAGTCTCTAAATTCCTACCTGGTTCGGGCCTCTGGTCTGGGCCAGAATTTCTCTTTCTCAATTTCCCTATCTTCAACCTTCCTAATTGTAAATAAACCACCATAAAAGTCATCCTGACTTGGGTCTATTTTATTTTGAAATCAAATTAATTGATTTCTGGCAACCATACCTTAAATATCTAGTTTCCCCTCTTACAATATCAAATTGAAAGGAAACAAATATAGTGGGAAAACTTAGTAGATTGGGCTGCAAATTGTAAAGATAAAAGGCAACTGTAAAATAATATAAGCAATGGATTGATTATTATTTATAAATTGATTTTAGATACTCTGCTTACAAAGTATCTTCAGTTTATATCTGTGAAGTGAAGCTCATATGTGAACTTCTCTTCAGGGCCAGACATAAGGACGCTAAAGATACTTTTATTATTAAAAAATAAAATATTTATTGAGAGTATATAAGGATAAAAGGACTTCCAACTCTAAGGGATTCTAACTCCAAATAAAACTCCCTGGTTCCGCAAGGAACTGCTTCTCCTGTTTTCACAGGCTACACTAATCTTTCCTGATCTGACTATCCCCAATTTCTACTATTCTACATAAACTACCACTATTATCTTTATAATTTGTAAGTTTGCCTCCAAGTTATAAAAATAACAAAGGCTAGCTGGTTGAGTCCCAACAAGAATCAAATTAGGACTTGGAATCTAAGCAGACTCAGAGTCCAAACCAAAGATCAGGTTTTTCTTTGATCTTCTCAGAGTTAAAACACTCTATAAAAACAGTGATAGTCACTATTGTTTCCCAAATTGGGAAAGGAAAACACTTAACTCCTTCAGGACTTTCCCTCCTTTCCTTCTACTTCAGACAGGAGAGAGAGTCTCTGTCAGTGACTGCCAACTGCCAGAGACCAACTGCCACTCCCAGAGAGAGTAACTGTCACAGAAAAACTGTAGACTTGAAACTGACACTGTATCAGCTCTGTTTGAAACTCCAATTCTTTCTCAAGCCAGCTTCTCTACTTCTTATCTCTAAACTAATATAATAAGACCTAATTTCCAATATCATCCTTATAAAATCCACTTGTCAAATCATAGTAGAATTGTAATCAAAGGCAGTTAGCTAAGGATAAAAAGAGTTGGACAAAAATCAGTGGGAACCTATTGACTATATAGAATTTTTTAAAATAAAAACTTTACTTTCTCTCTTAGTAGCAACTCTAAGAGAGAAAGGCAAGGACGAGGCAAATGGGATTAAGTGATTTGCACAGGATCACACAGATAGGAAGCAATTGAAGGCAGATTTGAACCCATATCCTCCTGACTCCAGGCCTGACTCTGTGTCCACTGTGCCATCTAGCTGCCCCTTTATAGAATTTACAATAAAGATGATCATAATTATTTTTGTAAACTGTATGCCACAATCTTTTATATCAACAAAATTTAAAATAACTTTATATGTGTATACTTATTTTTTTGGGCAGCCAATTGTTACACATTTACCAGAGCAACACTGGACAGGTTGACTTCCCTTTTCATGGGAGCAGCATAGTAGGGAGGACAAAGGCTGGAACTTGGAGTTAAGAAATTATAGGTTCAAATCCCCACCTCAGACTCTTACTAGCTATAGAACCTTGAGCAAATTATTAAAATTATTAGAGTTGGGGGCAGCTGGGTAGCTCAGTGGAGTGAGAGTCAGGCCTAGAGACAGGAGGTCCTAGGTTCAAACCCGGCCTCAGCCACTTCCCAGCTGTGTGACCCTGGGCAAATCACTTGACCCCCATTGCCCACCCTTACCACTCACTCTTCCACCTATGAGACAATACACCGAAGTTAAGGGTCTAAAAAAATTATTAGAGTCTCAGTATCCTGTTCTGTCAAAGGAGCATAATAAGAATAATTGTTGTCATGATAATAAAAGATCAAATGGGACAGTGTAAGTAGAAGTAAAATACCTTGTAAATCTCAAGGTTCTATGTAAATAGAAACTATTGTATAATATCTATTTTCAAGTATTTACAATTTTATCATGTGAAAGAGGAATTGGATTTTTCTGTTGAACTCAAAAAAGCTAAATTAGAAGAAAGAAGTGGATGCTTTAAAAAAGCAATTTTAGGCTTGATTTAAAGAGAAACTTCTTAACAATAAGAATTATCCAAAAGAGGACAGGGCTGCTTCAGCAGGTTATGGATCTCTCTATCAAACTCAACTATAAGTCTGTCAAGTAGTCAGTCATCTGATATGTATTGGAGATTTCTTGATGTATAGGTTGAGTTGCTTGGCTTCTGAAGTCCCTAGAAACCAAAACATTGTGATCCTATGAGTAAATATAATTGAAATTCAATGTGCCATCATTCAATTACACATACTTTTTAGATAGTATAACCTTAGATAGTATAAACTTTCAAAAAGTTTTTGTTTTTTGTTGGTGGTGGTAGGAATCTTCTTTACCTATTTTGCATGTTCCACACCCCCTTTTTTAAATGCTGTTACAAATGAAACTGTTTACTACTGGCCAGCTTCTTCTGGGAACAGAAGTAGTTCATCACATTGTACCCACATATTCACAGAAGACAGAGTTACCATGAGTATGAGGCTCAGCCCTCATTCCCATTGCACATACCAGGGTGTAACTGAACATGTGTAACTAATTAGCCATGATAATTTGCACCTGGGCATAGTAATAGTACAGTAATTATATTCTTTGCTTGGGGATTCTTCACTCAAAAGCCTTAGCACATTCCAAGCTGTAATGATGAAATCCTACATGAGTATTGAGAGAGTTCAATGGGACATGGCCATCTAAGTGACTCAGATGGGCAGGCATGTTCTTTATGCCAATCCCCAGTCTTGGCACACTCGAAATATCTGCTTTCTTTACCCTTCTCCCAGGCTATTGAATCATGTTGGAGACTGGTGTAGAAGCATAGGCATATGCAGCCCTGATCCACCCTCTATACAGACTTTAATTAGTACAGCCCCATCTTTTTTTCCTCTTGGCAATCTTTTCTATTATTTCCTGTGGTTTTCCAGGAACATTACCATTGTGGCTTCTCCTTAGCGTGCTCATTATATCTCAACAATTCCTCTACTCACTCAATCTTAAATATCTTTTCCCAGCTTCTGTGAGACCATGAATTCAATCAAGCACCATTTTCTTTAACCTCTTCCTATTTACTGATTCTTTTTGTTCTCTCTCATTCTAAACATTTATAATTCATTCCATCTTGAAAATAAAATCTTGACCCTCTTGCCCACTTTAGGTACCATACTACATTTGAGTGGCATTGAAGTTTGGAGTTAATTTCCCTTCAGTAAATCAAATAAATGTTGGATGACTATTTGTTGGATATTTGTAGAGGCAGGAAATTCTTGTTCAGATACTGAACTAAGGATCTTTGCATCCTGAGATTCTATGATTCTTGCTTTCCTTTTAGTGCCAGATGACTCCAGCTAGTGTTCTGCAGTGTCTTTCTCTATATCCATTGACTCTATTTGTCTTATACCATCTGTAACCTTTCTCTTGTTCTCATGTCTGTGACTCTCTAAACCTCTGTACACATATGATGAGGGCTTACTAATTATTTCTTGGTAGATTGATTGTGCCTACAGTGACTCTCTTCATATCATTTTCTCTACAGCATAACATTCTGTGATGTGGAATGATAATTGGCTAATTTCAGGACTTTCAAACACTTATTAAGTACCTACTATATACTTAATACTGCAAGGTTCTGGTAATAGTATTATAAAGAATGAAACAATCTCCATTCTTAAAGAGTTTACATTCTAATGGGAAAATTATATTTGTATGTTTATATATATACATGTGTATATATACATATATATACATATATAGAATATAAAATGAATAAATACAAAGTAGTTTGGGACAGAAGATACTAGAAGTTGAGAAGATTAGGAAAAACCTCATATAGAAATGAGTGCTAGAGCCTTGTAAGAAGAAGGATTCTATGAGTTGGAAGTAAAGAGGAATTGTATTCCAGGCAAAAGGCGATGAGACCCAGAACCAAGGGGAGGCTTAAATGAGTATAGAAAAGATCAGATGCAAGAGATGTTGTGGAGCTAGAAATAATTGACTAGGCTTGTAGAGTAAGGAAGAAAGAAAAGTTGAGGATAACATATTACCAGCTTGGGAAACTGGAAAATGGATGATGCTTTTGAAATAAATAGCAAAGTCTAGAAGAGGAGAGGGTTTTAGACAGCGATGGGCAACCTTTTGAGCTTGGTATGTTGAAATTCGCCAAAAAAACTGAGCCTCACTTGGGTAGTGTCTTATTTTGAGAAAAAAAACCCATAATTTCACAATATTTATAGTTAAATAACAAAAATGTATAATTGTAATATATAATAACTGTATTTAATAAATCAAAATAGATAAATTAATGTAGGTAGAATTGTCATCTATAGTGCACAGAGTGTCTACACTACACTACAGCAAATGTTTCATCCTCGGCATGCAGCCCCATACTTCTCTGTATGCAGCCACATGAGGTCATGTGTCATTGAAAATGGCTATGTGTGTCAGTGCTGACATGTGTGTCATAGGTTTGCCACCACTGGTTTTAGAGAAAGATGAAGCCTCAGATTCCATTTCAATTTTGTTTCTAGGAAGTTATAAAGCTATGAAAACTGTTCATAAAATTTGCCTGTAGGTGGTCTTCCCCCTAAGAGGGAATTCTGAGCTTAGAATTTTTATATATTCAGGGAGATATAAAAATTTATAAAAATAAATCCATGCCTTAACGCACAGGGATGTTTATGGCCAAATTACACAAAATATGGAAGAATGAACTCTTTATCTAGATGAACCATGCTTAACTATAATATCTATCTCATGCTACCCCCTAAACAAACAAACCAATGCACAATGAAAGATGCATGTAAAGGGAGCATAAAGGTTTAGGGGGGGAAATTCCTCTTAAAAATAGATAGAAAAGTCAGGAAGGAAAAAGAAAACACCCTCAGATGTTACCTTTTGTAGCCAAAAGGGCTGCATAGTTTCCCACTGTTGGAGCTCTGGTCCCATTCTGCCTCTCCTGCCTTGTCTGTCCATGGAGAATATTTTGTCCCACTAGATGAGTACCAGTCTCCGCTCCCTTCTTCTCCTCAACCACAGTTCCCATGCTCTCCTGTTAAACTTTCTGTAGCTGCAAGATTTCATCATTTCTGGTTTTTAGTCCTCGGAGTCTGGAACTACCTCTCCCCAGTGGGCTGCTATTCCAGGCCCTCAAAGCTCAAAAGACTATATCTGTAAATGAGGATCACACTAACTCATAGGATTGTTGAAAAACTTAAATGAGACCATGTATATGTGAAATGCTTTACACACACTAGAGCACTATTTATATGTCAACTAATATTTTTGCTGTTGCTAGCTATATAATTCTCTGATTCTTTTTTAATGGAATTCAAATTGGAATGGACCCTGGGACAAACTGCTAAGTCTCACCAGTCACTGAGCAGGAGCCCAGGAAGGTGGGAGCCAGGATGCAAGACATGACCCTGACTAAAGAACAACACTTTGATAGGTCTGGTTCTAGCTAGTTATAGAAAATTCTCACCAATCAGAACATAGAGCCTCATTTCTCTCTCCATGCCTTTCTCCTTCCCTCTCTCTGTCTCTTTGACTTTTTGTCTCTCTCTCCATCTCTCTAACCCCCCCCCAATAAATGGTAAAGAAACCATTCTACAGATATTGACTCGATTTATTAATGATTATTTTCCAGGCACCCAGTGCTAAGTGCTAAAGGTACACAGAAAAAAATAATTTGAAGCTCTTGCTCTCAAGGATTTCACATATTTAGGGAAGACAACAGATACCTAAATTGATAGAACCCAGATAGATAGAGAGTTAATGGAAGATAGATTTTGAGGAGAAGGCACAAGCAGTTGAAGTCATGCTTGTTTTGAGTTTTAAAGGAAATGTAAAATTCTAAGAGGTAGGGGATAGTTGGGAAAATCATTCCAAGCATGAGAAACAATCAGGGCAAAGGCATGAAAAGAAAGGATGAAGTATCCTATTGGAGAAATAGAAAGTGGACCAGTGTGATAGGATTGTCCAATGGGAAGAGGAGTAATGTGTTCAAGAGAAAGAAATTTAGAAAGGGATCATATCGTGAAGAATTTAAAATATCCAAGAAGTTTATATTTGTCCCTAGAAGTAACAGGAAGCCATTGAAGTTTATTATGTTGGGGAAAGACAAATACAGACCTGTGCTTTAGGAATATTGTTTTGGTAACTAGATGTAGGATGGATCAGATAAAGGAAAGATTTGAGGCAGGGAGTAGAAGTCATTAGAATAGCCAAAATAAGAGATGATGAGGGATGTGGAGCAGGAGAAACTCGATGAGTTTGCAAAGGTGATTTTTGGAGGGGATTAAGTTGGATTAGATGTCCTTTAAGATCCCTTAGTATTCTAAAAGTCTATGAAAGGAGAAGCTATGGTAAGGACTGATCTGGGTTACATTTTGAAATGGCATCTTTTATTTGGCTAAGCCCCAACCTGGGAAAATCTTTCCTGTAGGCAACACCAAAACTTGGCATCAACTCTGTACCTGTAAGCATATTAGTCCCAATATTAGTGGAAGGTTTTATGAAAAGAAAAAGAATCTGAGTATGACATATTCCATAACAAGCAGAAGCAACTTACTGTAATGTCATCTCAAAGGTCCTATAATGAATATAGCTTAATGTGACTTTCAGTCCTAATGAAAGATTCTTCTCTTCCTAGGTGCTCCACTCCCACAATATGAATGCTTGCTCTTCACTGACATCAGGAACTGTAGGTATCTAGGCAGTCCTTAGTTTGGTATTTTCTCTGAATCTTTAATAATACCTCTGACATAACTTTGCATATATTTCTTTATGAGAATTCATCTCATTATCACCTCAGGGCATGGGCAGGGAAAAGGGGCTCAGAGAAAGAGCCTTCCTTGATTAGTTTCTGTTGCAAATACATTGAGATTTTCACATAGGAATTTATGGGCAACATGATCTGTGTTATCGGATATCATAAAATAACTCATTCATCTTCCTTTAGGCTTCCTGATTTAGAGTTTTGTTCCTCCATATTTGCCTCTGTTTACCACTGACTAGGTTGAGGAAGACTGGTGACAATCCCTGAACCAACTCTCTTCAACACATCATACATCTCAGTTATATCATATATATATCATACAGCTCGGTTGTCCTAAACTGATTTGGAACAAAATGGTGGATCCTTCCTTAAAAAGATTTCCAGAGTCTGCTAGACAACCTCAACCAATTCTTTCTTCATTCCCATGAAGCCTTTGGGCATGTCATATAAATTTAGCACATGCACAGGAAACAAAGATCCCTCAGTAACTACCATGTGTTATCAATGCACAATGTATGCAAATATAGGCAAAATGAACATATAAACAATCCTATAGCCCTATTAGGAGAGAACTGTCCAGCAAAACAACTACTTTGATGAGAAAGTGAAAGAATATGGTTATTTTTGGCTGTGACCTTTACTAGTGCCATTCAGTGTTTTATATTTAGAAATACACAGCTTCACATATGGACCTGATGCTGTACCTACATTTACATAGCAAAATTAACCGTTTTTTGTTTCTCTGTCATGTGAGGAAAGCAAGCTGGCAAGGACCTGTTTCTTATTTGCTTGTAGTAATTTTTATTTGTTAAACGTTTGCAGAACAAAGCACATTTTCTTCAATGAAACTTAGCACCCAGAATATAACTGTTTACTTCATCTTTGAGTCTCTATGTAGCCATTCCATCTTTCAAAATGGACTCTAGGTGTGTGGGGGGGGCAACTGGGTGGCTCAGTGAATTGAGAGTCAGGTCTAGAGATGGGAGGTCCTGGGTTCAAACCTAGCCTCAGACACGTCCTAGCTGTGTGACCCTGGGCAAGTCACTTAACCCCCACTGCCTAGCCCTTACCACTCTTTTGCCTTAAAACCAATATGCAGTATTGATTCTAAGATGGAAGGCAAGGGTTTAAAAAAAAAGACTCTGGGCCATATTTATAGATAAAATACAAAGATAACAACTACAATTTAAAAAAGTATAAAATGAATATATTGGAAGATATAGAATTTTTATCTTTAAATGCAAGCACATATATGTGTGCATTTGTGTAAAACATCCTGGAGGGTTATATATCTATGTAATTATATATATTTGCACATTATATGTTATATGTATGTGTGTGGCATGTGTGTGTATGTATATGTTCACACGCTTATCTCTGCAGTGTCCTGGGAAGCAGATAGGAAGAAGATCTTAGAGCTGAGCTCTTGTAGCCTTTTTTATGCTTACTAGACCTAATACTTTTTCAGAAAATAGACCCGAAACTTTTTAGTTCAACCAAGACTTAAATCTGTTTCTTCATTATCCTTTAAGTGGAAATGAAGATCAATGCCATAGAACTAGTGTTGGTTCAGCCAAATCCTTCAGACTACTTTCTGCCTGTCTTTTTAAAAAAGTAGTTTGGGTTTTTGGCAAAACCCAAAAGTGTTTTACTTTAGGTTCTTTATTTAATTTTTTTTTAAAAAATGCGCATTTCAAAGGAAATGTAACCCAGCTGTTTCTAATTCATTTGCACTTAACACAAAGTGACTTTGTAAAAGCCATTTGATGTCCAAGAAGCCTTGAGCCCCTTAAAAAAAAAGTTTAATCCTTGCTTTTCTTTGAACCAAGAATTCAAGCCTTGCCAGCATTAAAGAGCTGGAACCAAGAAAGTCTGGAGTTTGGTTTAATTTAAATTTAGAATTTGTAAGTGAGAGAAGGATTTGAACCATGGCAGGATGTGGGTATTTTCCAGGTAACTGGAGTTTAACTCTTTTATTTATGAGCCCTAACCACATTTCAATAATAGAACTTTTATGGGCCTTACCCTGAGAATTTCCTAGAAGAGAAAGACATGTCTGTTGGGACGGGTGACCCAATATTTGGAATCTTCAAGTTAAAGCAACTACAGTCAAACATTATTGATTTAAATTCTCATGAATGGAAAAGTTATGACAATTCTGAATTTTGTTTTTTCACCATCTGTGAATCAAGGGTCTCCCAAGCTAATGATCTAAATCAGTCAAGTAATCAATCAGTCAGCACACACTTATCTAGTGCTTACGATTACATAGGAAATATTTAAACTCGTTACAAGACCAAATATTTTTAAATCTTCTACACAAATTTAAATACTGAGAGCTGATTTTAAATTATTCTTCATTAACTAAGCTATGCCAATCAATCGATCAACAGGCAATTAATAAGCACCCACTAGGTTCCAAGTACCTCTTATAACTCTATGTGCATAGAGTTGGTACTATCTGCCAGTTAAGTTTTTTTTCAATACCCATTTAATCAAAATAGTCTAGAGGCAGAAAGAACTTTAGATATCATCTCTTCTAAACCCCTCATTTTACAGATAAGGAAACTGAGTCTCAGAAAAATGAAGTTACTTACTCTTTTTTTATAACGTAGCAAATAGCAAAACTGGTTTACTACTTGTACCATGCTACATGAAAGCCTAGATGCTAGTGAATGATTCCCCTGGGAAGGAAAGGGCATAAGATAGGTGACACTCCTCCCAAATAATAAAGTGATTTAAATTGGCATTCAAACAAAAACAGATATCCAGAGTCTAATGACCATAGATCTGGTCCAACATTTCAGATCTTTAAATGACTGAAGAGCAAGACAAGACCATTAGGAAAAGCAATGCCAGATCAAGGAGGACAGAACTAGAAGCATGGGTTAAATCTTATTTAGTGAGTGGGATAATGGAGGCCTGGGATTCTGGGTTCAATGCCAGTTTCATGGAGTAAATAGAAGAGGCTCAGACAAAGGACTCGAAGATTTTGAGGTAATAGTTCAATGTTAGTCAATGATCTTTGAAAAATCACAAGCACAAATATAGTACCAAAAAAGTTCTCAAAATGTAGCTCCCCCCAAGAGAAGAAGATGGCAGATTTTTAAAACTTGACTTTAACTCCTGGCAAAATTCTAGCATGTTTTGTTAAAGAGATGGTGAACATGTAGGAAGGGAAGCAGGGATCAGTAAAGAATGGACTTGGGTTCATCAAGAACCAGTCATGCCAGACTAACTTAATTTCCTTTGTTGATAGGGTTACTAAGCTGGTAAAGTGCCATGAGCACAATGTGTCTGAATTTCAGTCAACTCAAATCTGATGGGGTGATTTTCCCCCTGAATATTCCTAAATACATTTTGACACTGATTATAATTTTGCTTGTTTATAAGAGAGAATATATTGCAATGAAGAAGCTTGTCATTTAGATACTGAAGTACAGTCAATCAGTAATATTTATTAAGCAATTTAATTCAATTCACTTCAAATCACTTCAAGTTCTGCTTGATTTAGACTCCATGAGTATCATACCTCCCCCAGGATAAGTTGATCACCTGAGGTCTTATTACAATGCAGATTGACTCAGTTTTGATACATTCTCATTTCCCTTAGTCGTCTTTCCTCTCTGATTGAAGAGTGGGAGGACAGAGCAATAGTGTCCCCTCAAATTCTTCCTTTATACAGAGCTCAGAATCTTCCAGGTAACTCTTCATTTTCCACCAATGGTACCTCAACTTTAACTCTGTAACTATAATTGCCTCTACCCAGGGAATCTCTCCTTTTCAGACTCCATTTGTTTGTTATCTTCCTCCATTTGATTGTAAGCTCCTCAAGGGCAAGGATTGTCTTTCTTTCTATTATATATAACCCCAAAACTTAGCACAGTGTCTGGCAAAAAGTAAGTGTTTAACAAATATTGATTGAATTGAGAAATTGAATTAAATATAATTCTACCTTGTTATAGAGAAGAACTATAATAAAAATTCTAATAAAATATTTATAGCACTTTAAGATTTCAAAAGCACTTGACATATGTTAACTCATTTGATCCTCACAATAACTCAAACTATATGCTATTATTGGCTCCATTTTATTGATGAGGAAACTGAGGCAGAAAGCTAAAAGACTTATACAACATGTTCTCATACAACTAGAATCTGATGTAGGATTTTGCAGGTCTTCCTAACTCCAGATACAAGATCTATCAGTACTGAGCATACTATTATCCCATAGTTTTTTAATTTTTCCATTAATTCCTCACAATAAATGTGCTCAGTCAGAGGCTTTGGCCTTTCACAATTTAGTCACAGATGCATACCCAACTCAAAAATGATAATGGATATAATGAACCAAAGTATTAAGCATTCTCTGTATGGAGATTAAATCTGAAGAGAATGTGAATCCATTTCTTTTTTTGTTACCATTTATTTGAAATATATATTTATGTAATATGTAATATCATAATAATGCATATAATTTATTATAAATGTGTAATAAATTATAATAAATATGATTGTCCAAAAGAAACAAATTCTCACATCAGCTATGTCCAAAAATCTGTGTCGCTTTATTTTTTTCCCTCCTTCCCACTACTTTACCTTCTCCAAGAAGGCAGATAATATGATCTTTTAGGTTGTACATATATTATAATATATGTTATATATTTCCCTGTTTGACATGTTGTGAAACAGGGCACATATTTCTCACACTAGAGAAAATTCATGAAGGAAATAAAGTGAAGAATGGTATGTTTCAATCTTCATTGAAACTGTCTGTTTCTAACTGTCTGTTTCTTCTATGGTGGTGGATATTCTTTTTCATCATGAATCACTTGGAATTGACTGGATTCTTGCCTTATTCACAGTAGTTAAGTCATTCACAATCAATCACCACACTTTTTTTGTTATTACTTTATACAGTGTTTTACTGGTTCTGCTCACTTTGCATCATTTCATATGTCTTTCCAGGTTTTTTGTGATCATCTTGTTTGCCATTTCTTCTTAAATATTAGTTGAATAAACAACCAAAAGTGGCCAACATAGGTGGGGTGGGGAATCATATTTGGTTGAGAAGTATAAAAGAAACAAAAAAGCTAAATTTTTGTGGGAATATAGTTTACAAATTCTCAGCGCCCTATCAAATAAAACATTGTAATCAGCAAAGATATTGCTGATAGGAGTTAAACACCATAGTATACCATAAATATCATTAACATAAACACCATAAACACCATAGGACTAAAGTGATGGAAAACCAAGGCCACAGGCTCTAAGAAGGATCTCATGCCCAAGTTGCAAATGGAGAGTTAGTGACAAATTATGGTATATATGAGGTGAATCTGGATAAAAATCTAGATGAAAATGAAGTTGAATGCTGGTATTTCTTTGAGAACAGGGAAACTGATCAAGGTTGCTTAATCCACTGGGAGAAAGAAGGCAGGTCAAATCTGTAATTTTTTTCTGCTAAATGCTGTAACTATGGAAGCCCTAAGAGCAAAAGTCCTTTTCTATATCTTTGTCATTAATTTAATGCATTTCATATCTTTCAAAAGCAATTTTTATTGCTAACTTCTGTTTTTATAACCATTACATTTCCTAATGTATCCCTAATCTCTGCATCTCCTGGAGAACAACTCCTATCGGATCTTATCTGTATTTTTTTTAATGAGAAATTTATGGTTTTCATATTACCAACATTTCCCTATGAATCTTTCTTTCTCTTACCTTCTCCCAGATAGTTTTCCTTTAAAACTAAAAGGAAAAAAATACAGTTCAGCAAAATTAACCAATATGTTAAAAAAGTTTTACTTTATATTCAGTTTTCCTCTACCACAATCCCCCCATTTCTGAGGAAAAATGGAAAAAAGTATTTTCTTATGCCTTTTCTTTATGGACAGGTTTGGGCATTGGCAGTTAAGTGCATGATAGATAGAGAGCTGGATTTTGGAGGCAAAAAGATCTGAGTTTGAAACCTGCCTCAGGTGTTTATTAGCTATGTAGCTCTGGATAAGTTGCTTTATCTCTTCATGTCACAGTTTCTTCATCTATAAAATGAAGGGGAAACAATAATAGTAGCTAATTCAAGAACTGTTCAAGATCAAGTAAGAAAATTAATGTAAAACATTAAAGTACTGGGTAAATGTTAGCTATTTCTATTACTCACCATTCCATTTTAATTGTTTTGCTATTAATATTAATATTTCTATTTCCATTATTTTAGCCTTTGTATCTACTCTTTTCCTTACCATTATGCTTATTTCACTGTCAGCTCATACATAATTCCTTTGCTTCTCTATATTCATTATTTCCAAAATCACAATAATATTCCATTCCATTCATATATGTAAGTTTCCCCACTTAATGATCATATACTTTATTTATAGTTCTTTACTCCTATTAAAAATGGTGTTGTAAACATTTGGGGTCTTACTTTTATTCTTGCTTTCATTGGGATATATGCCTAGCAGTGAAATCACCGAGTCAAAAGCTACAAACATTTCTTGTCACATTTCTTGCATAATTCTAAATTGCTTTCCAGAATGGTTGTAACAATTCACAGTTCTGCCAAGAATACATTAGAGTGCCTCTCTTTCCAGTTCTTCTCCCAAATGGGCTACTCCCTTATTTTGTCATCTTTGTCAATTTGCTGAGTATAAGGTGAGACCTCAGAATTGTTTAGATGTACATTTCTCTTATTAGTGATTTGAAACATACTTTTGCATAGTTAATTGCAATTCTTTTTTTTTTTGGAGCCCTCTTTATTCTTTGATTATTTATCAAATCTGGCCTAAGACATTTCCTAGCTGTGTGACCCTAGACAAATCACTTAATTCCAATTACATAGCCCTTACTACTCTTCTGCTTCAGAACCAATGCTTAGTATCAATTCTAAGAAAAAAGGTAAGGGTTTTTAAAAGTCAAGGAAAATTTTGATTGAATTCATTTAGTCCAATTTTCTTTATTCTTTATTCTGTATTCAATGTTTTAGTTTTTGGTGGAGAAGATAAGATAGGTATGACGCCTATGACTGAGTTTTTATAAGAATTATGACGAGAAATCAATTAAGCAATTTATGTATTAAGTTCCTAATATGGTCTAAGCAGAGTGATAGGTGGTGGACATGCAAAATCAAAAAGGATAAAGTCTCTGACTTCAAGGAATTTGCATTCTATCAGGGGAAACAAGATGTACACAACATGTATATACATGTGCCCTTGTGAAATAGAGATAAAGCAAAATACCCAACAACTTCAGAGTGGGGCACAGGTAATGAGGGATCAGGAAAGATTTTTTTGTAGGATGTAGTCCTTCCGAAGAACTCTGAAAAGAGGTAGAAATTCTAGGAGGTAGAGATGTGGAAGAACTGCCTTCTAGGTGATATGAGACAGAAGGCAAAGGACAGGGAGGAACAATAGAAGAAAAATTAAGAAAACAAGTTTGGGCTGGGCTGTAGAGTATGTCAAGGGGAATAATGAATGCATCATAAACCTGGAAAGAGAGGCTGTTAAAAGTTGTGATGTGCTTTAACATTAGAAGACCCAGGTATATCTATTGTCAAAAAGAAGAGTTTGATAATCTGGGGAACTTTTGAGAAAGGGGAGCCAGGATAATAAAGGACCAGGAAGGATCATGTCATGTTAGGGGTTGAAAGACTAAGAAACAATACTTATGGGGCCCAAGACAGATGTTTTCAAATATTTGAAAGTTAGTCATGTGAAAATGGTATTGGAATTGTTTTCCTTGGCTCCAGAGAGAAGACCTAGAAGTCATAGGTGGAGGTTGTGGAAAGACAGATTTAGATTCCATGAAAGGGAAAACAACTTAACAATCAGAGCTAGCCAAAATAGTTTGGGCTGTATCAGAGTGGGGTGAGTTCCACCTCACTAGAGTTCTTAAGGCAAAGACTGAATGACCAGCTGTTGAAGATCTTGGAGAGAGAGGATTCTTGTTCAGGGGTTAATTGAACTAAAAGGTCTTTAAGATCCCTGCCTTCTGAAATTTGGTGATCCTGTGATTGTTAAAGGGGAAAAAAAAACTCCTAGGGCTCAATCAATGTCCAAAAACTAGATTAGCAGAAAAAAATCTGTTCACAAGTCAGCAAACCATGATGTTGAAAACAAGTTAAGCTCAATTCCATCATTGATGCCAAAGTCACAGATCATTAACAGGAATGTATGCAGAACAGGAGCCAGGCCAGGATTACTGAAATTAGTAGCTTTTGCATTGGATTTTCCAAAAATTTAGTCTGGACTAGTAAATTTTGATGCTTCAGTGGATGGAGTGCAGACCAGAGTCAGGAAGACCTGAGTTCAAATCTTGCTTCAGGCACTTACCAGCTATATGACCCTAGTTAAATCATTTGACTTCAAAAATCTCAGTTTCCTCATCTGTAAAATATGGATAGTAATGGAGCACTAGGTAGAGGTACTCCCTACAATTTTTATCCTAGACAGACTTATCCCCTTGGTTTAATGAGACCCAGCTGCAGGTGTGTGTTGAAGCTAGTTTCAACAGGTTTTGGGAGCCAATTGTTAAATTTTCAGTGTGAGTATTTATACTGGAATTCGACAAATGCTATGAGTCAAGATCAAGATTCTGCTTATTGTTTTATTGATTATATAGATTCAAGAAAATGATGAATAAAATGTTAATAATATGCAGATTAAATTTAAAAGTATGTCCTATGCATTGTCTCCCTCTCTCCTCCGAAGTGCCGGGTGCTAAACATTTGCTAGCATATTCTTGCCCAACTTCTAATTCATACTACAGCAACTTGAAAACTTCTTGGTTAAATTGATATGGTATTTTCAAATATATGATTCTCTATATTGCAAAGATGTAAGTCCTTAGAAAAAGTATACATATATATGCATATATATATATATATAATTTATCCTATACTATTTCCTAGTTGGGAAAAGGAAGAAGGAAAATGGCTTAGTCTTATTAGAGAATGACATGATTTTAGAGTTGGAGCTGGCTTCAATGGTGCTGTAGTCTGATTCATAGTTGAAAAAGAATCTTCTCCATAACATCCATAACAAATGCTCCCTTTTAGCCTTTGCATGATGGCTTTTATTATTTCACCTGTTTCTATAATGCTGGTTACTTCTCTATTCCTTTGTTAGGATTTAACTCTTTCAACTCTAAAACTCCTGCCATGGAGCCCCAAAGCCATTATGGGTAATGCCCTTGCATGAGGACCATCATATCAGGTTGGTTACTGCAGCCATGATATTCACTCTTCTTTGTTCAATAAGTCTCTAGTTGCATTGTCTCAAAGCATCAACACTACCTTCTCCTTTTAAAAAGAAAATAAAACAAATCTCATTTTCCTGACTGGATCATGAGCCCTACATCATATCCTTATATGTCTCTCTCTGTATGCCAGATATACAGTAGAAGCCTTTATTAAATCTAGCTCAAGGTCATTGAAGATCTGCTGATGCTACACGAATGACAGCTATTATCTCCATTTCAGAGGATTACTGCTTAAAATTCCTAACCTAATTTGCACACTATCTCTCCACTCCAAGGGAAATCACAACCTTTTTAGATTATTGAAACATGATTAATGATCCTTTTTTTTTAACCAAAAAAACCTGTCTGCATCCCTTTCTATATTCTCTATTTTATGGTGCTCAAAAAAGAAATATGAATAGTAAGTGTTTCTGTGATGCTTCACAAACATTTCATTTGATCCTCACCACAACTCCAGAAGGTAGGTTATTATTCCCATTTTACAAATAATGAAACTGAGGCTAACAGAGGTTAAATGACTTGTTCAAAGTCACACAGCTAATGCATATTCAGGGCAGAATTTGGGCTCAGGTTTTTCCTGTTATAATCTCTACCATTCTACTTCCTGAGATGATGGGCAAATATCAACTTTAAATATTTTAACAAAATTAAATATATATTTTATATGAACCTAGATGACATATATATCATACATGTAAATGTATATATAAGAAGAGATTTGGTTACCATGTATATGATGTTCTATTGGATATAATATGTAGTATATTGTTTATATCTAGATACATCTAGAGAAGACATACTAATAGGAGAGGGGATTGTGACCTTCAGTTATCTGACAGGCAGCTATGTGGCTGAGGGATTTGACATGTTTCCCTTGATTTCAGATAATGTATCTGAAAACAGTGGATAGAATTTACAGAAAGGGGAATTTAGGTGAGATGTAAGGGAAAACTTCATAGTTGTTAGACACATATAGAAGTAGAATGGGTGGCATCAAAATACTATGGGTTCATTGGAAGACTCCAAGTGAAGACAATGACAACTTCTTACAGATAGCCAAGGTTCTTTCCTACTTGAAATCCAGGATTCTGAGTCATAGAGGAGTTTCTTGTTTCTGATATAGGTTAGACTAAATAAATTTTGAAGTCTTTTCCAACTTTGAACTTCTGAGATTCTGTGTTTTAGATAATATTTCCTTATAGTCTATTAGCTCCATGCCAGCTTTCCAAGTCAGTGAGTATTATGCTGTGGGTACCTAGCAATCTGCCACTTAGTAAATGAATGTCATGTCATTGATTTAGAGCTGGAAGCTACCTTATAGATCATCTAGTCCAAGAGTGAGCTGAAACCAGCTTGAACTGGCTTATCGGTAGAGTTGAATGTCAAATTTTCAGTGTGAGCATCTATATCTCAGAAAGAAACAAATACTCCAAATTAGGGCTTGATTCCTTGTTTGAAAATTTTTATTTAATTAATTGATTTAGAATATTTTTTCCATGGTTCCATGATTCATGTTCTTTCCCTCCCCCCCTTCCAAAGCTAATGTGTAATTCCACTGGATTTTACATATGTCATTGTCGATCCATTGTTTGGATGATTGTCTAGATTTGAGACAGAGATGGATAAGATGTTAATAACTGACATTTTAAAATGTATCATACTTTTTCAGAGAGTTGATTGTTAAACATTTTCCAGTACTCCATTAACCCAGTCCAACCCTCATTTTATTTATTTATTTTTTAAATCTCTTACCTTCTGTCAGAATTCATACTAAGTATCAGTTCCAAAGCAGAAGAGTGGTGAGGGCTAAGCAATTGGGGTTAAGTGACTTGCCCAGGGCCACATAGCTCCAACCCTCCTATTTTTAAGAAGAGAATGCTCCAAGGAATTAAGCAAGTTGTTCAATGGAATTATAGCTCGGTAGAAGTAAGTAGAACTGTGATTTTAAAACTAGATCCTGGATAAATCTAACAGTCTTAAACATGTTAGGGAAAAATGAAGAAAATTCTTTATCAGATCTATGATTAGAAAAATAGCTCATGGCCAAACAAGGCACAGAAAATAAAATGGATACATTTTATTACATAAAATTTAAAAGCTTTTGCATAAACAGATCTAATTAAGTAAAGACTAAAAAGGGAAACAGGTAGGGAAAAATCTATGCAGCAAGTTTCTCTGTTAAAGGCCTCATTTCCAAGATATATAAGGAAATTATTTAAATTTAATAAGAGCCATTTCCCAAATGATAATTCCTCTAAAGATATGAAGAGACAATTCTCAAGGGCAGAAACCTAAGTTATGAGAAAATTGTTTCAAATTACTACCAATTAGAAGAGTACAAATTAGAGCAATTCTGAAATTCTACCACTCACTCAATTAGAAAGGGAAAGATGGCAAAAGAAGAAAATGATAAATGTTGAAAGGATTGTCAGAAAAAGGCATTTTAATGAGTTATTGATAGACATTGAATGGGTAGGACTATTCTGGAAAGCTATTTGTAATTATACACAAAAAGTTACTAAAATTGTATATCTTTTGACCTACTTTTAACACTGCCAGACCTATATCCAAAAGAGGAATAGGTTCTAAAATATTTATAATAATTCCTTTTTTGGGTACAAAAACTGAAAACTAAAGGGATATCCATTAATTGAGGAATAGTTGCATAAATTATGGCATATGAATAGGTTGGATACATACAATATTATTATTATACTATAAGAAATGAGGAAATAGATGATTTTGAAGAGACATGGAAAAACTTATATGAACTGATAACGGAGCGAAGTAAGAGAACCAAAAGAAAAAATTATACTATAATATCAACATTATCAAAACAAACAATTTTGAAGACTTACAAAATACTGAATGAATTGAACAGAACCAGGAGAACAATTAAAACAATACTTAGCACACTATTAAAAAACAAAGAGATTTGAAAGCTGCAAGAATTCAGATCATGATTCCAGAAGACTACTATCCATCTCTTGAGAGAGGTGTGATAGATTTAGAATGCCCCAAATGATATATATTTTTTTTCTTAAAAACTAATGAGAAAATTTGCTTTGTGTGCATATTTGTCACAAAGAATTTATTTTCTTTTTCTTTTTTTTTCTCCAATGGAGGTTAGTTAAAATGGATCTCTCTGTTAGTTGAAGAAAACACATTAAAAGAGTGTGGATGGAGATATAGCTGTAGAATATTACATATAATTTCAGATGAAGTTCTGGTTTTTGTGCTTAACTGATTTACTTTGTTATGAGACCCCTCATGAAGTAAGGGTAATCTGGAAATGTCTGTAATACAAAAGCAAAACACATCATAAAACCTAAAAACAAAATAAGACTTCAATTCTTCCACTCTGACGTAGCTGTTCATTTACATTTGTTAACCAAATCTGTGATTTCATTGGTATTTATTGCTTCCACCAAAGCAGATTGGCACTGCTCTGCAATTTAAAGTCTTAAAGTGTTGCCTAGGGCATTGAGGGCATAATTTATCTAGAGACACATAGCCCATGGGTGACAAAGACAGGATTCTAACTCAGACTTTCCAGACTGTGAAGCCAGCATTTTATCCTTTATCTACCTATGTTCCTCCAAAGCAACTAGAAATCTGTGTACTAATCTGGATAAACTCTACATAATATCAGAGAGCATTATATCTCAGAAACACAGAACTTGAATGCAGAATAGTGAAAGCTAAGCTTACTCAAGGAGGCTTAATTTACCTGGCTGGGTCAGAGATATTAGGGGAAAAACTGGAGCAATTTGACTGGTGTCTGAGTATCTATGATTGCTTTCATCTTTCTCCTGGTACAAGACAGATTTAGGATTTATTGAAATCACTAATGGAAACCAGGGTGATTGGAAACTTTTGAATTTTTTTCCTAGAGAAATGGGAATCTGTTCAAACTTTTATTTTTTACTAATGAAAAACTAACAAGGAAATATGTCAGGGATCTAAAATGTGCCATCTCTCCTCCACCCACAGTGGAAAACAGGCCAGCAAAAAGAGACACTTTTCAGGGCGTCTCAGCACTCTCTTATAACTCTACCACTGACATGGGGCATAAATCATTCGCAGATTGCCTATCCGGCATAAATCTTTCTGAAACCACAGTACTCACTAAATGTTATTGTATTATTGAGACATAAATCCTGTGTCAGCTCAACAAAATGTCTGTGGCCATAGAGTTAAACAAGCCAAGACGACTACTTAACGATTCCCAAACATTCGTTTATTAAAATTCAGACCAGAGGCTCAAGAGGAGGCCCATATTATAGATGAGATTTGAAAAACCATCTATCACACTTGCACAGTAAGCAAGAATAGAAATGTCTCTTAGTTCTGCTCAGCATCCCAGGAGGACGGGAATAGTATAGAAAAAGAGAGTCTTCACAAAAGAAGCCTGGAGATTGGCGAGCTTTCCTCAACTTGGTCGTTTATCATTTTATGCCAGAATTTGGTTGCATTCCTATTTGTCTCTCCTTTAGCTTGTTCTTGGATCAACTTCTGGAATGGAGAGAATAAGCAAAATTGTATGAGTTCCTCTCTACACTAAACATGTTTTTTAGTATTAGCCACTCAACCAATGGAAGCAAGGTCCATCATCCTTCTTTCCCACTGCTGTGAAAATTCCATGGAGGAAGTTGGATCTGAGGTGAAATTGTTGTTTTCCAGTCATTTCAGTCATGTCTGACTCTTCATGATCCCATCTTGCTTTTTCTTGGCAAAAATATTGGGATGCTTTGCTATTTCCTTTTCCAGATCACATATGAAAAAACTGAGGCAAAGTTAAATGACTTGCTCAGGGTTACACAGCTAGTGTCTGAGGTCGGATTTGAACTGAGATCCAGCACAGTGAATCTGATATTATATAAGAAGGTATTTGAGTGAGCATTCAAACCTTATAGGAATGTCCAGGCACCACAGCCCAGTGACACTTGCCACTTCCATGATATAACTCAGAGATTATATATCTAAAACAGAAAGGAAAAAATTTTATTCCAAACCCTTTGATTTTTTATAGAAGATAAAAATGAGGTCCAGAGAAATCAAATGATTTTTCAAAGGTTCCGCTTGGGAAGTAGATGACAGATTTAGGATCTCAATATCAAGTTTTGTGACTTTCGAACTTAATACTCATATGATAGCATAGAAAAACACAGGAATGAGCTCCTCTGATTAAAAAAAGCTTAAAAATTTTTTAAAAAGAAAAATGTGAAGGATACAGGGAATTTTAATCTAGTAAAGGAAAAAATGAAGTGTAAACTGGAAAAGTTTTTAAAATTAAAACGAGTGTTACTATTTTAAACAGGCTTAAACCATTTCAAAAAACTTTGAACTTGCTGGGGAACAACTTTTCCTTTAGATGGTTTAAACTGATTTAGACTACTTTAGACTAAACAGGTTTTAACTAGTTTAAACTGATTTTAACTGGAATTAAAAAAAAAAAACAACCTTTTTAGGAATTGTTCCTTTCTGTGGAACAAAGATACTAGGAAGGTTGTCCAGCTAGATGATGGAGAGGTTGAGGCAATAAAATTCCTTTTCCTGAGTTCAAATCCAGCTTCAGACATGGACTAGTTGTGTGACCCAGGGCAGGTCCCTTAACCATAGTTTCCTCAAATATAAAATGAATTTGGACAAGGAAATGGCAAACCACTCCAGTATCTTTGTCAAGAGAATCCCAAATGGGGTCATGAAAAGTTAGACATAACTGGATAATGCATGACTGAACAAGTCTAGTCTATTTATTTCAGAGAGAAGTTCCTAGATACTTTCATGTGGAGAATTACACAGATTAAAAAGGGAAAGACATGGGCTGATCAAATCGTAGATAGAATTAGCTTAAATGAAATCTAATTTCAGACAAAGTTGTATGAGCCTTCATCTTAAGAGTTTTTTTCTCAAGCCTTTTCCTTCTTCAATCATAAGAATTATTCCCTGGGGGAATGACTTTCTGGACACTGAGAAAGTATTTGTAAATTTAATGTTTTGCAAATTAAATCTCTTAACTTTACCTTAAACTTTAACTAGTTTAAACTGGTTTGAACTGGAATTTTAAAAAAACCCAACACCTTTTTAGGAATTACTCCTTTTTGTGGAATTTAGGTACTAATCTCTTCCAATTACTTTGCCTGAGAATTTCATTTCAGATGTAAAGTAATTCGACCAACTTTTCCTTTTGTGATTTCAATATATTAATTCTTTAGTTTATTTATTTCTTAGGTAGGCAGTGTGGTACACTGAAAAGATCACTGGATTTGGAATCAGAAGAAGTATATTTAAATCCTAGCTTTACTCCTTTGTGATATTGGGAAATTCATTTAATCTCTCCAGGTCCCAGTTTCCTCATCTATAAAAGGAGTTTGAACAAAATAGCCTTCCTAGGTCCTTTCCAACTCTAAATAGATCAACCTAAATTCAGTATGTGATCAAATCTGAGATCAGATCTGAGGCTAAAATTCAATAGGATTTTCCTGGATTACTGTGGTGATCTAGTGAACTCTATTCAATAGATTATTTTTGATCAATTATTGTTTTCTTTAGGTGGGGATGCACTTGCATCCACTCACTAAGAAACCTGTACCACACCCTAGTTATCTTAATTTTTTTTCTTTTCTTAACATTGATTTAGTTTTTTATTCCTTTAAGTCAATTGCTATCCAGTATCCCATGTATGGACACTACAGATAACTTCTCTTGCTTTCTGCCTTTGCCTTTAAGGTATTTATAGCCTTTTATAAATGTTCCCTAGGGCTGTTGTCTTCTGGGTAATATAGATTGGTCTTAAAATTAGAAACCTTTCTGTGAAACTGGCCTTTCATACCTCATTTCCCATCAGGACTCTAACTAAAGCTTGTAGTTTGCTTAAAGCTTTCCTTTGGGAACATTGAAGTCTTTGAAAATGGTGTGGCCTTTTGACAGGAAATCCCATTGACCATGTTTTCAGGTCAGAGTCTTAAATCAGTTATTAAACACAATGCATATACAAGTATACCTATTTATATCTGTATATTTAAACATATGTATTTGTACTTCATATACATAAATATGTAAATATTTATTTTATACATACAAATAAGCATCTCTAAACCTACATAGATATGCATGTGTATATATGTATACATTATATATGCACATATAGACTGCTAAGGCATTCTTCAGAACACAATGGATAAACCTGAAAAAAATGGAAGTTTCCTTAAATATACTCAGACTCTTAATAATTTGAAGTTGTCTTGCTTGAAAAAAAAACTTTAATTTAATTAAACAATGCTTTATTAAATACTGACTATGTCAAGAAAATGTTTTAAGTACCTGAGGTAGAAAAAATTAAATGTAGTACCTGCCCTCAAGGAGCTTGAATTCTACTAAAGAGCTGGGGGAGGGGGGGAGGAAAAAATATATATAGTAAATGATTACAAGGAAGAGTGTGGAAAGGGAGAGGGATAACAACTGGAGACATACGCAAAGGTCTCTTAGGAAATATCATTTGAGCTGAGTCATGAAGGCAGCTAAGGAATTCTAAGAGCTAGAAGTAATGAGGGAAAGCATTCCAAATATTAGGCGCAGTCTGCAGAAAAGAACAAAAGTGGGAAATAGACTATCATTTTTAGGGAAGAACAAGTAGGTCAGTCTGGCTCTAAAACAAAGTGTGTAAGAGATCATATGATAATGGGAAATCAATCTGGAAAGATAATTTCCTTTTGAATTTTTATCCCAGATCATCTCACTCTCTTGACGTTTCCATATCTTCATCAGTTGCTCTCCCAACATGGAAAAACCTCTACCCTAGTCCTGCTCTTTAGATTGATGAGAACCTATTCCAAAGTGTCATTTTATGAGAGTTCCCCAAGCATCTTTGCTTCACTTGTTACTTTTCTGGATCCTCTGATTTCTCTACTTCCTTTGCACATTTCTCAGTGATTTCAGTCTTGGTCTCTAAGTCTTCCTCTCCTTCTCCTTCTCTGTCTTTATCCTTGGTCATTTTCAAATTCAAATTAATTTCCCAGCTAATACCTTGGCCTCTCAATTCCTTAATCTCAATTCCCAAGACCTTCATCTCTACTCTGTTTCAGCTACCCACAGGGTAGTTTTCAGTTATTCAGTCAAAAGCCGACATTCATTAAGAACTTATTATATCCCAAGTACTGTATTAAATGCTGAGGATACCCTATTTGATGATAATATGATGGCCTATTTGGAAACTCCTAGGGAATCATCAAAGATACAAATCATACAAAGATACATTTATAGCTTCAGTGAAGTTGCAGATTACAAAATATACTCTCAAAAATCAATTGTATTCTATACAATCATGACAAAATCCAAGAAGCAATAAAAGAAAGGGAAACCATACCCCAAATAACTACAAAATGCATAAAATATATGGGAATCAATCTACCAAAGCATCTAAAAGGCTTGTAATAAATTGCCAGATGTTTCTTAAAAAAATAAATAGCAGGAAAGTAGGTGGCTTAACAGATTGGAAGCCAGTCCTAGAGATGGGAAGGTCTGTGTTCAACTTTGGCCTCAGATACTTCCTAGCTGTGTGACCTTGAGCAAATCATTTAACACCCATTGCTAGCCTTATTCTTCTGTCTTGGAACAAATATACAATATTGATTGTAAAATGGAAGATAAGGATTTAAAAAAATAACAGAAAAAATATTCATGGCTCATAGCTAGGCCATGCCAACATGATAAAAATGATAATAATATATTATTAAAATTATTTTATACTATTATATAATCAAATCACCAAGGGACTGTTTTATAGAACTTGGATAAAATAATGACAAATTTCATTTAGAAAAAAACTAAAATCTAGATTATCAGAAGAAATGATAAAATGATCTAAGGATGAAGGGAGAAAAGCACATCATTAAAACCATCTGACATTAGTTTAAAAAATAGAGAAATATTAATGGAACAGACTAGATAAGAGAGAATAAGAAATGATTGTTATCAATAAGCCAGTGTTTGATAAAATGGAAAATATAAAATACCTAGGTAAGTACTCCTTTTTATGACATATTCCAAAATACATTTTAAATAGATGTATAACTTTAATTTTAAAGATTATACTAGAAATAAATTAGAAAAAATATAGCTCTCATGACTGTAAGTAGGAGATGTATTCTTTTATTAAATTTTACTTTTTAATCACATGTAGTAACAACATTTGACAATTGTTTTTTTTTTTTTAACCCTTAACTTTCTGTGTATTGGTTCCTTGGTGGAAGAGTGGTAAGGGTGGGCAATGGGGGTCAAGTGACTTGCCCAGGGTCACACAGCTGGGAAGTGTCTGAGGCTGGACTTGAACCTAGGACCTCCCCGTCTCTAGGCTTAGCTCTCAATCCACTGAGCTACCCAGCTGCCCCTTGACAATTGTTTTTTGACATTTTGCATTTCAGATTATCTCCCTCTTTCCCTTTTCCCCTTCCAGAGGTGGAATATAGTCTGATATGGTTTTTACCACTGCTTTCATGTAATACATATTTTCATATTCCTCATGTTGTGATTGAAGATACATATCACACGCATAATAAAAAAACTCACAAAGGAAATAAAGTAAAGGATTCACTTCACTTTCCATCAATTCTTATGTCTTTCTAAGTTTTTCTGAACTCATCCTGTTCATCCATTCTTATGGAGCAATAATTTTCTGTTACAACATATACTATGGCTTATTCATCCATTCCCCAATTGATGAACACCCCATCCCATTTCTAAGTCTTTCCCACTACAAAAAAAGCTGCTAAAAATATTTCTGGATAAGTATGACCTTTATCCTTATCTCTTGATCTCTTTGATACATGGACTTGGCAATGGTATTGCTGGGTCAAAGGGCATGCACAATTTTATGGCCCTGTGAGTGTGACTCCATATTACTCCAGAATGATTATACCAGGACAAAATTCCACCAATAATGCATTAGTGTTCTAATTTTCCAGCATCTCCTCCATCATTTATTATTTTCCTTTTTGGTCATATTAGCCACTCTCACAAGTGTGAGTTGGTATCTCAGGAATGTTTTAATTTGCATTTTTCTAAACAATAGTTATTTGAAGCCTTTCCTCATATAACTATAGATAGTTTTAATATCTTCAAGAACTGCCTGTTCAAATCCTTTGATCATTTATCAGTTGGGGAATGCTTTGTAGTCTTATAAATTGGACTCAGTTCTCTATATATCTGAGAAATGAGGTCTTTATCTTGGACACTTATTTCCTCCCAGTTTATTGTTTCCCTTCTAATCTTGGTTGCATTGGTTGAGTTTGTATAGAAATTTTTAAATTTAATGTATTCAAATTGGCCCATTTAATTTTTTTTAATATTCTCTATGTCTTATTTGGACATAACTTTTTTCTTTATCCATGACTCTTGACAGGTGAACTTTTCCCACATTCCTCTAATTTGTTTGGGTTTTTTTCTTTATTTCTAGATCAAGAATCCATTTTCCCTTTATTTTGATGTATGGCATGAAATGTTGGTCTATGGACCTTTTACACTATTTGTCATATTGTTTTCCAAGTTTCCTGGCTGTTTTTGTCAAGTAGCGAGTTCTTCCTCCAATAGCTTGGATCTTTGGATTTATTAATACTAGGTTACTATGATCATGAACTATTGGGTGCTGATTTCATAGTCTCTTTCACTGATCCATTACCCTATTTCTTAGTCAGTACCAAATTATTTTGATGATCATCACTTTATTTAATACTTTGAGATCTGGTATGAGTAGAGCAAGAAGATATATTCTTTTTTTTTTTTTTGCTTAAATTCTCTCACCCATTTTTAAGATGCAAATATTCTGGGAAGAATGACACACTAAGCCTTATTATTTTTACCATTATAAGAATATGTTTATTTGATCCTTTCAGAAAGATAAGGTTTTGGGAGGTGAAGAACTGAGAAAACTTAAGGGTATTGGATGCCAAATATAAGAGGAGAAATTTGGGGAAGGGTCTCCACAATGGGTAAAGAGGGCACAGAAGTCAAAATCTGGGAACAGCAAAGACAAACTTTACCATGATGTTTCCAAGCCTGGCTTTTCATAAGAAAAGGCTTTTAACTGCTGAAATGATCTAATTATTCTTAGCTTTGTTGTTCAGTCTTTATAGTCATATCCAATTCTTTGTGAACCTATTTGAGATTTTCTTTCTTTCTTTTTTTTTTTTTACTTTTATGGAAGTTTATTTACAATTAAGAAGAGAGGAAATAAGGAAATAAGAATCTAACCCAGTAGGTAATTTACTACCATCTTCTAATTAATCCAGGTAGATCTAATTAACCCTCAGCTGAGAGTCAGAGGGCCAGAGGCCTGGAGGTGAATGAAGCAAAACTTCATTCACAGAGTTTATTAAAAGAAGTTTCTTAAGAGAAGTTCAGGAAGATTCAGTCTTTAAACTCACGTGGAATTCAAAAAAAGATATTTAAAGTAGTCTCACCTAGGTCTCAGCGTTCCAGCCAACACTCCTCCATGAACCAGAAGAGGACCTCCACCAGAAGCCCTCTTCAACCAAAGACACTCAACTCCCTCTTTTTTTAAAAATAATTTTTATTTTTTAGGAAAGTTATCCATGGTTATATGATTCATGTTCTTACTTTCCCCTTCACCACCACTCCCCACCTCCATAGCCAATGCGCATTTCCACTGGTTTTAACATTTGTCATCAATCAAGACCTATTTCCAAATTGTTGATAGTGTGGTCGTTTCTAGTCCATATCCCCAATCATGTCCGCCTCAACCCATGTGTTCAAGCAGTTGTTTTTCTTCTGTTTCCNTAATTCTTACCTTCTATCTCAGAATCAATATAGTGTATTGGTTCTGGGGCAGAAGAGTGGGAAGGACTAGGCAAAGGGGATTAAGTGACTTGCTCAAGGTCACACATCTAGGAAGTATCTGAAGCCAAATTGAACCTAGATCCTCCCATCTCTAGGTCTGGCTCTCAATTCACTGAACTACCTAGCTGCCCCCATTTTCCAGTTCATTTCATCATCCAGTCCATCATCATCAGATGAGGTAACTGAGGCAAACAGGATTAAGTGACTTGTTCTCTGTCACCTGATAGATAAATGTCTGAGATCAAATAAACTCAGGTCTTCCTGACTCCAGACCTCACAAAGCAATCTTATTAGCTAGTGGGGCATAAACTGAAAAAAATATTCAAGTTAAAAAAACTTGTAGACATCTAGGAATCACTCTTCAATGCCCTTTTTTTGTGGTTATGTTTGGGCATTCTTTTGAGAATGCTAAGGGGCAGAAATAAAATATATTAAATTAAAAAGATTTTACACAAACAAAACCAATGCAACCAAGAGAAAAAGGCAAACAACAAACTGGGGAAAATGTTTATAGTAAGTGTCTCTGACAAAGGCCTCATTTCTCAAATAAGTAGAAAACTTAGTCAAATTTATAAGAATACAAAACATTCTCCAATTGACAAATGGTCAGAGAATCTGAACAGGCAATTTTTAGATGAAGAAATAAAAAACTATCCTTAGTAATATGAAAAAATGCTGCAAATCACTATTAATTAGAGAAATTCAAATTAAAACAACTCTGAAGTGCCACCTTATACCTATCAGATTGACTAATATGACAAAAAAATATAATGATAAATGTTGGAAGGGATGTCGAAAAACTGGGACACTAATATATTGTTGGTAGAGCTGTGAACTAATACAATTATTCTGGTTTGGAATCATGCCAAAAGGGCCATAAAACCTTACATACTCTTTGACCCAGCAATACTACTGCTAGGTCTGTATCCCGAAGAGATAAAAAAATGGGGGAAAGGACCTACTTGTGCAAAGATATTTATAATAGCTCTTAACTGGAAACTAAAAGGATGCCTATCAGTTGGAGATTGGCTGAACAAGTTGTGGTATGTTTGTAATAGAATACTATTGTACCATAAGAAATGATGAACAAGATGATCACCAAAGAACCTGGAAAGACTTCGATGAAGTGATGCAAAGGGAAGTGAGCAGAACCAGGAGAATGTTCAACAACTGTGAATGATTTGCCTATTATCAACAAGACAAGGATTCAGGATAACTCCAAGGGTGAAAAAAGCTATCCACTTTTATGGAAGGAACTGATGGAGTCTGAATGTGGTTTAAAGCATACCATTTTTCACTTTATTTCCTCCAATGAAGTTTCTCTAGTGTAAGTGATTTGTGTCTTTCACTACATGATGAACATGGAAATATGATTGTATAACAACACATGTACAATTCATATCACATTACCTGCCTTCTTGAAGGGGTGTGGGAATAGAAGAGGAGATAGAACATGGATTACAAAATGTCATAAAATGAATATTGAAAATTGTATTAACATATAATCTGGAAAAAAGACTAAAAATAATAAAAATATGCAGAGAAATTGCACAGGAGGACAAGTGTAGATGGATAACAACCTGCAGCATTATAGGAATCATCCAAATTGAGGCAATTACAAATCCATTTGAATATAACTATCAGAGAGGGAGAATGACCTGGAAGTCTGCAGGTTACTGAAATAAGGATCTATCAGGCTAGAAGTGGGATTATGGAGTTACTGAGTGATGGTGGCATTGGGGATCAAGAAACATATCAACTCTTCCTCCTGGCCTTAGGTGTACTAATACACTTGGAATAGTAATACACTACTGATGGAGCTGAGGACTGATACAATCATTCTGAAGAGCTATTTGGAACTATGTCAAAAGGTCCAAAAATCTGTGCACACTTCAAAAGTGTAAGAAAAAGAATAGCCAACTTTGGAGAGAGCACCAAGAGAAGTTAAAGGTCTTCAGAATAAAGATGGATTTCAGTGCGCAGGAGCAAAAATTCCCTTATAAAGGACAATTATACTGTTCTGAGTCATACTTCATGGTGAATTAATTTGAGATCTCTTGTCAAAAGGATAGCTACATGAGTAGAGAGTGAGGGGCTCTTGGGGAAGTGTAAAGGTAGATTGAATTTGAAAGAGTCAAGAATGAGGAATCTAGACAGCAGTTCTCAGCAGTATTCTGTAAGTTCTGATTAATTATAATATCTGGAAGTAGCAAATAGGAGTGCTAGAAGAGAATGAGGGGGCTGAAGATAATTAGTTAATGAGCATTTATTGGGTACTCCTTAGGCACTATACTAAATCCTGATAATATTTATACAAGTAGAAAGAGAGACCCAGCCCTCAAGGTGCTTATATTGTAAGATAAGATATAAAAAGAAGCTTTAAAAAGTTAGGGAGTTGGAGACAAGAGGAGTTCTACAGTGAAGTCTGTAGTGGAATGAAGATGTAGCTGGCCCAGATGCCTCCTGAAATGAATGCTTGGAGAGGAACCATCCTATCCCAGAGGACTGAAGGAATGGAGGATATTTCCAACGTTTGAATTCCATGACTAACCACCATTTTGATTAGGACCAAACTTGGCAGGGTAGAAGATGGAAAAGACTATAATAAGATTCAATTTAATAGAAGTAAATATAAAGTCCTTCATTATTTTTTTTAAATCAAGCCAAAATACAGCAGGTCATTTGTAAAGGATGAAGGGAAGGGCTAGGTTAGCAGACTGAAAGATCAATAAAGGTTGTGTAACATAACTTACCCTGGTAAGGACACACCTGGAGTATTATATTCAATTCTGGGGGCTACTTTTTAGGAAGGTCATTGGTAAGACAGAAAGTGGCCAGAGGAGAAAAACCAACATAGAGGGCTTTGAATGTATGCCATGTGAAGATCGGATAAAGGAATTGGGGATGTTTAGCCTGGACAAAAAATATTTAGGGGGATATGATAGCATCCTTCATGTGTTTTAAGAGCCGTTGACTTAAATGGGATTAGAATAGGGTAAATTTCAGAACGATGAGTAGAATTTGTAAAGAGATAATTAGGATACAAAGGGAAATAATCCTAATAATTAGAGCGCCACAACAATATAATGAGTGGCCTGAGGAGGTAGTGAATTCCCCCATATAGAGCAGTGGTTCCCAAACTTTTTTGGCCTACCGCCCCCCTTTCCAGAAAATATATTATTAGCCCCCTGCAAATTAATTTTTTAAAATTTTAATAGCAATTAATAGGAAAGATAAATGCACCTGTGGCCATCACCACCTCCCTGGATCGATGCACAACCCATCAGGGGGCAGTAGCATCCACTTTAGGAATCACTGATATAGAGGGTGAAGGTCTTTGATAAGTCTTTTGTCTAGTCCTTGGGCATTTATTTACAAAGAAAATTCTTTATCAAGTGCTGGTTAGATTTCATTTCACTAAGGTTCTTTCCAACTCTGAATTATACTATTCTATAATTCTAGATTAAAAGACAAAATAATGGCATTCTGACTCAACAAGTGTGAAAATTTAAAAACATAATTTGATGACATGGAAGGAGATATAGCTAAATACTCTTTTCGTTCCCCTAATGATGAAGTACCTAGTATATTAAAAAAATTTAAGGTTCACCCTGAATAGAGACAGACTTTATTTTGGACACTCAGCAATGATGAAATATTTCATAATAGACTAGCTTTACATCCCCTTGCCTATGTCAGGTATTGCTTTGATCTCTTGACAAAGGACTTTGGGGAATCAGGCAGTGTCTTTAAGAGGTTCTAAGAATCTTCCTGGCGGTTCTGATGACTTAAACTCTGATTCATTTAACTTGTTTCCAACAGTGTAGCCCCTCTTGTTCCAAAATCAATATTTCTAAGCATTCAAAGACATCCCACAGAAAAAAAAATCCCTCCTCAATCTGCCCTTCTACTAGCCCCCAAAGTCACTCAAACCAGTCAAGAAACATGGTGCTTTCTGATGACATGCTTGGCTCCTTTTCTTCCATCTATGCCTTTCTCCCAGTGGATATCCCAAAATAGTCACTGAGTAGTCCAAGGTTAGAGCAAAACTGGCTGGTCTCACTGTCCTTCCCTCAGAGTTCTTATAAAAACACAATTTTGGCTTCCCTCCTCTTTCCAATATTTGAGACCTCTAATCATGGCTCATACAAAACTATATCCCTCTTTCCCTATGTCTGAGTCTCTTTCATCTTTTCCTAAGGTTTACTTCAGTCTGTCTTAATGCCATCCCACCCAAGATACTCCCTCTTAGGACTATAATAGTTTCTGATAAGAAATTCACAATAAAAAAGTTAAGGTTATGTGAACTGAGAAAGACATTATTTTAAAGCTCATTGAGAAGAACTATTGTCCTTTCAGCGAGCAATTACTTATACTCTTCACTTTCATGGGAAGTTGGATATATTTTGCTTCTCATAAGGAGGAAATCATCGAACTTGGATTCAGGAGAGACCAGAGTTCAGTTCCCACTTTCGGCATGTATAGCATGCACACAGATAAAGTCACCTCCTCTGAGCCTGAGTTTCTCCACTCATAAAATGGAGATGATAATAGTGCCTGCCTCCCAGGGTAATTGTGAGTATCAAATGTATATGAAATACTTGATAAGAGAGTGCTACATAAACGTCAACAGTTATTATTTCTTGCTGCTGCTGGCAAAATCCTGGAGGAAGAGTCTGGAGTTATTATAGCATTATATAGTTTGCTTTGCTAACTCTACCAAGAGTTAGTCCAGAGAGAGCTCACCTCCTCTCTCTAGAACTGGTGGTAGGTATAGGATGATTAGCATTACCCTTTGTTTGACCATTTCTCTATTCTTATCCTCTCTACTACCCTTTTCCTTTGTGAAAGTTGGTCTTAGGGATGTCCAAAATTCTTGACAAGGCAGCCTCTAATTTGTGCTCTCTGCCTTGATAATCTTCCCAGAGGTTTCCAAATCCACTGATCATCACCTTGATCAAAATATTTCTTCACACACACACACACACACACACACACACACACACACACACACACACACACAGACCTTGCAAAATAAAACACTTTTCTTTTTCGTCCTACTCAGTCAGAGAAGTGCCATGAAATATTGGTTGGAGTAAACACTTTGGAACCAGGAAAACATGAGTTCATGCTCCAATTCTGACACCTATTGACTATGTGGCCCTGGACAAATCACTTATTTAACTTTCTAGTACTCAAAGCAAATTTCTAAAAACTATACATAGGCAGAAAAGGGGTTCTAACCTACATTGGTAGAAGACATTTCATCATCTAGAGAGTCTACCATGAATGAAATCACAGGTCATTTCCTATCCAGCCAAAAGACATGGTAACTTCAAAACAATTTAATGAAATAGCACAATCAGAGAGTTTCGGTAGAACATTTCCCATCTCTCAACCCACCGACAAATACACACTGTATAGGTGGAGAGAGTGGACACACATAGTAATAATACTTAAGGGACACACACTTAGGGGACACGTGTTCAGAGCTCACCTGTGGAGGGCAAGTCATACTTAGATGCTATAGGGTCATCAATGTCTTTATAGTACTCTCCTTGCTCTACTAGCCCCAACTGGTGTCATAGCCAGGAAACTTTAGCTGATCATTGTTCCTCAGGAAGGCTCCTGGTGGCTTCTGAGTATGTAGTGTTGCTCTCTACTACTGGCATCAGAGTTGCATTCTCCAGGGCCATCTTAGCTCTAATCTCTTAAGGTATAGGGGCAAGAACTTCTCTCAGAATAATGGCAGATAGTCCCAGAGAATCCCAAGATTCTCTCTGGCTTAGTATGTGATTGAATCTGAATTATAACAAAGATAGATGAATGAGGCAAGATCCTTGTTCACTATATGCCTAGTCTATATTCCTGCCTTTATCGTACATATTTTAAAAAAACAAATCCTCTCTGTTTTTGTCTTGTATTTATATTAATAAGAACACATCTCCATTTATCCTTACATTCTTTATAGCAACCCTCCCTAATTGCCAATCAACCTCCCAAGTTAGGAATGAAGAGGAGATAGTTCGGCAGGCAACAACCTTGAAGCATCCTGAAACCTCACTACTAGAATCACATTCCAGACACCCAGGCAGGGCTACCATTGATGTAAAAGGTTCCCTAACAGCAATTATAGTATCATTATCTTCCCCTTCTGACACACCTACAAACCCAGTCTTCTTCCAGACTTTTCTATTTCTGTTAAGAGCAGCTTTGTCCTTCCTTCCTTCATTCTGTCATTTCCTCTGTGTCTCTTTAATCTTCATCTTCCTTCATAGCTCAACTCTGATACTAACTCTTCTTATAGGGAGCCCTTCCTAATCATCTTCTTCTCCATCAGTTTTTAGCTCTTTCTCCTTCCTTTAATACTCTTGTATTTATTTATCCGTGGCAGCTAGGTGGCATAGTAGAGTTCAAGTTCTGGAGTCATATTCCTCTTCCTGAGTTCAAATCTGGTCTCAGACACTTACTAGCTGTGTGACCCTGGGCAAATAATTTTACTGTATTTACCTCAGTTTCCCCATCTATAAAATGAACTAGAGAAGGAAATGACAAACCACTTTGGTATCTTTGCCAAGAAAACCCTAAATGGAATCACAAAATGAAAGCAAAATGACTGAATGACAATTTATTTATCTGTCTACATTTTTTATCCCCATTAAAATGTAATCTCCTGAGCAGGAATAGCTTTTCTTTTTTTTTTTTTTAACTTTGAACCTTAAGTACTTATGACTTGTCTACAATAGGCACTTAATAAATGTTTATTGAGATCCAAATGAAAAGAGATGCTGGTCTAGTTGGCTTTCCAGCATCTCTTGCTCTTTCAGACCTTAGGTCATAATGCCCCAAGATGCTTAGAACCATAGAAATCATGAAATCCCATCCTCTCATTTTTCAGAGGTGGAAACTGAGGCTTAAAAAATTTGTGGGCTGCTTGATGACGCAGTAGATGGAATGTCAGGGCTAGAGTCAAAAAAGGCCCAAATCTAAATCTGTCTTCAGACACTAGATATGTGACTCTTGAGAAGTCACTTAACTATTATTCACCTTAGTTTCCTCATCTGTAAAATGGGAATGATAATAGCATCAACCTTCCAGGGCTGTTGTGAGGGTCAAATGAGATAATAGTTGTAAAGGGCTTAGCATGGTGCCTGACACATTAAAAGCAGAATATAAAGTTTAGCAATGAGGATGCTGATATGCCTTGCCAAAGTAAACAGAGATGAGATGGAAACCATGAAAATCCAGGCACTCCAAATAGTGTTCTTGCCACTACACAGCCCTGCCTCTTCAATGCAGGTATTTGCAGATGCCTTATTCCCAAATGAACATTGCTCCTGCCTTACCAGTCTGCTCCAGCCCATTGTGCCCTGCATACTTGCCTGCCACTGCTTTTTTCTGAGCTTGAAAACTACCACTTGGAAGTAAAGTAGGAAAGTCAGGAATGGTGGTGGTGGTGACAGTACGAAGAGGTGAAAACCAAAAAAAGCCACTTTTGTCCATGGCAGGCATGTAGAATGTCTCCTGGTGTGGTTAAGTGAAGTTCTGGATATAATTCGAATGGAATAATTTTATAATCAAATTATAGAAGAACAGAATATGGAGGAACATCAAAACATGCTCTGGTCCATTTCCTGGGCAGAAGAATGTTAAAAGCAAGGGTAGAAACCCTCTGACCTGCATGCTAGACTGCTCTCTGTGCTTAATTTCATAGAGCCCACAGAGCTTGTACCAAACGAATTATGTGGTTCCATTTATGTCTAAGGTTGGGAAAATGCAGAGTGGATTTAAAAGTTCTCTAATTGCCTGAAGGACCAGACCAGGCTGATGTTACTTCATGGAAATTTCACCAGATGTTATAGCTCATTTACCCGTAGCACAACGCTGGTGTTTTACATCAGCAAAAACAACGAAAAGAAAGGCATTTATTTGTTCAAGAATTAACTTTCTTGGAAGTTTTAGGTAGGACAAAACATATTTTGTTAAATTCTGACTGTGCTTTCAAATCTAATTGATTGCATTATTTGTTTTCCCCTTAGGTAGTAAGTAGGCATCTGAGGTTGGATTTCAATTTAAGTCTTAAGATGCTTCCCCTTCTGCCCCCCCCCCCCACATTGCTTTAAAGGGTGCTCCATGTCTTTCTGAGTCTATTTCCTTTTGGTTTCTGACTTTTCTTCTCTCTCTCTCTCCACTACAAAACCAAAGTATAATTTTATTATAGTTAATGATTTTAGTTTTATGTTCTGTTCTTAAAATAGCAGATGAGTGGAATGTTTTTTATTTCTCTCTCTAAAAAAATCCAGTAAAACCAGCAATATGAAATTACTTTTTACTTATGAGATTCTCAGATTTTCTGGTGGGGCAGAACATTCAATGGAATGAGCATGTGTGTCCACAGTCTAAACTATGCAGGGCAGAAAATTGTCCCTTCATCTAAAACAACAACAAAAAGTACTAGCAATAAAGAATCTGCTGCCTACACTTGTAGTTCACCTCACTGTTTTATTACTCATTTGTACATTTATATACTTGGAAATTCTATTAAAAATGAAATTAAAAATCAAGCATTTATTAAGCACCTATCAGTGCCACGCACTGTGTTAAGTGCTTCACAAATATTTAATACTCACAACAACCTTGGGAGGTAGGTGCTATTATTATCCCCATTTTTATGGTTGAGGAAACTGAGGCAGATGATGGAAGTTAAGTAACTTTCCCTGGGTCACCCAGGTAGTAAGTATCTGAAACTGGATTTCTACTTAGATCTTCCTAACTCCAGGACCAGAATTCTAGCCACTATGCCCTTCATTTTCTACTTCTTTATAAACTTGGGCAGCTAGGTAGTACAATAGTTAGACTCCTAAATCTAGAGAGAGGAAGAAAAGTTCAAATTTGACTGGAGACATTACTAGCTATATGACTCTGGGCAAGTCATTTAATTTCTTTGAATCTTAGTTTCTCCATCTGTAAAATGAAGGATGGCTGGAATTTGAAGGCCTCTTGATTTTCTTTCAGCTCTACATCCATGACCCCAATTTGTATAGATGATTTAATGCATACTACCTCTTAAATACGTTCTCTTTGTCCTAGAGAGCTTTTGGAAAGGGAAGGTCATCTGGAATTAATGGAATACTCATGAACTTAATCCTTCAGTAGAAACAGAAGGTATTAAACTCCCATGTAGTTGATTAGGTTTTACTGTCACCGATATTTATGGAGAGGATTAATGGAATTGATCATTGGTACAGAAACAAGAAGATCTGCTTAACTTAACTGATATTTCCTGAAAGTACTTGGTGTGTTGAACTCTGTTTTAAAGGGAAGTAGGACAAACCCCAGTAATTAAGAACATCATGCTTTAATACAATTTTTGTGACTTAATAATTGTGTAATCTTTAATTCCCCTGGCTGTCCATCTCCTCTCTAAAATTAGGGGGCCAGACCAGATAACCTCGGAGGTCTCTGCCAGTTCTGTGTTTAATGTCCTATGACTCTGGTTTATACCATGAAAACTCTGGGCTAGGTCATCTCTCAGGTACTTTCAAGGTCTTACATTCTGGGATACAAACAAAAACTTTACCATATTTACTCCTTTTTGCTTCCACTGTCACCAAATGAGGATTCCTTTTAGATTTTTACTTTTGAGACACAGTCTTCCTCATTTCAATAGTAAGTGATTTTCCATAGAATATTACATATCAATTCTTGGTTTTTAGAACAAGAAGGTTCTTTCTGGTTGTTACTGAGATTCAACACCCACTTGTTCTCTAAGACAATTCTTTTTTTATCATTAAGGTAGGCTTGATTTTCTTTGGATTCCAATATCAGTGGATCCTATGAACCTGTTTGATTTAGTTCTGTTCTATAGTCTTATTCTGGACAAAATAATTATTTCTTATGGACTTTCATCAACATAAATGGTCAGTAAAAATTCATTAAACATCAATTATGTGCCTGAAACTGTGTTAAAAGCTAGGGATATAAATTCAAAAAGAGAGAGATGTTACTTGCCTTCAAGGAGCTTAAAATATAACATGGGAAGACAAAACACTAAGGAGAGCTGAAAAGCCACGGTAAGGGGACTAGGGGTAGGGGAGGAGAAGATACTTTGATGTAGAAATATAGGAGAGAAGTCAGTCAAAAAAACAAACAAACAACAAAAGCAACCTCAAAGTAGTACAGCCAAGTGAGAAAAGAAGAGCTATCTCAACTTAGGCTTTCTTCTTAAATGGCGGTTTGGAGTTCATGGCCATACTCTCCAATCAGAGGGGCAGAAGATAGTAAAGAGGAGGTGTGCTAAAATTCATGAGATCTTTCAGGATGGTGATATTGTCTCAATAATGAATTTCCTGGGGGAATGGTGAAGTCAATAAGAGAAGTCTCAAAATAGTTCCTCTCAATGGTGAACCAAGCAGCAATAAGAATTGTTAAAATCATGACTTTGTTTATAATAGAGAACTAGACTCAAATCCAAGAAGACTTAATTTCAGGTCCTACTTCCTTACACATACTTTCTGGGTAAATGAAATCACTTGAACCCTCAGTGTTCTAGGCAACTCTTTAAGATGAATTAGTATGAATAACAAAGTGGTGGCATATATTTGAATTTATACTACTCAAAGTTTTAATTAGGTAAAATATGGTCATTTTCCTCCACCTACTGGAAATATGCAGTGTATATTTGAATAATGTAATCATTTCACAGGATTCATTATTCACAGTAATTAAAACCTAGCTATAAAAATTGCAGTAAAGGCAGTGACTTGAACTGGTAGAGGGAATTTCTTTACCTAGGAGTTACTTATACTATGGAAATCTGAGGTTGAGTCCCTAGTTCTATCTTTCCTATGTAATAGATATTTTTCCTAACAGAGCTTTTATGATACAAATAATATGTACAACACATACCCTCACTATTTTCAGTGCTTCCATTAAACATGTTTCTATTGAGTTTTACCTTGGAATCATGACATTGGAATTTTTAAAGATGTTTTTATTGAAGTCTTTTGTTTATTTCATCACCATAGTTTCCTCAGCAACCATCCTTTGCTCCTTGCCAAAGGGCCCTCCTACATAACAAATAATATTTTTAAGGACAAAGAAAAAAAAGAGGGAAAATCAACATAATTTATCAATACACCATAAACATCTGAAAATATGTGCAATGTGGTAGTACCCGTGGACCACCCACCACCCCGAATGGATAGGAATGTCTTTTCATTCTTTTAATCCATACTTATGCTTATGCTTTTGTAATTCTGCAACATTCACTTTTTTATGATTATCTTTGTAGTTACTGTGTGTATCATTTCTTTGGCTCTCCTTCACTCTACATCAATTCATATAAGTTTCCATTCTCTCTATTCATCATATTTCTATTATCTGAACTAAATTGGAGGGAGAGATATATATATATATATCTCTCCCTCCAATTTCTCCAGACACACACAGGAAGCATAGGTGTCTTATAATTTCCATGGTTACAGTATTGAAGAACAGGTGACTGCTTTCTACTAACACTACACAGTATTTCATTTTCTGTTTATTTTTTTTCTACCAAAATTTTATTCTCTTCAAGAAGATCCACTGCTTAGACAAGTCATTTAACTCCCCTTGCCTATTCCTTACCACTCTCCTGCCTTGGAGCCAAAACCTTGTATTGATTCTAAGGTAGAAGGTAAGGGTTAAAAAAAAGAAGAATATCCACTGCCATGCATCCTGTTGCCACATCTATTCATTGCTGTTCCTATTGCTGATGCCCAGAATCACAGTGGGCACTTCCTTTAAGATGCAAACACATTGTTTTTCCCTACCATAAATCTATGTTCTTCCTTAGTAAATGTTTCCTAGCTTTGTTCACACCTGACTGATTCCTGATTTTCCTACTATTTCTGACAATATCCATATCTGAGGGATTGATTTCATTCCCACTGTTATTCCTATCCCTTGCCTAACTCTCCTCATATGCTGGGCTTTCGTGCAGCACAACTGCTATGCTGCCACTAGAAGAGTCCTTTGGTCATCATGTTCCTCTTCTGGGAATTCTTTCCCTTCCAGCCCTTTGTGGAAAAGTGCTGAACTCTGTGGGAAAGAGGCCATTCCATGATATCACACCCATGAGTCAACTATCCTCTTCTCTCCAGTGTGGCCCTCTGCCCCCAAATATTTTGCCTCAACTGAAAGAATTCTTAGTTATTGCTTTGGGAGCAATTGGTGGGAAGACCAATAGTTGACAGTATGCAAGCCTGGTTACTAGATATGGCTCTGACCAAGTCTTTTCCAAATCACCTATATTCTTTGGGCCAGCTTCAGTCTCCTCACAAATAAAATGAGTTTAAACTAAAAAGTCTCCAAGATTCTTTCCAGCTCTAACATTTTATGACATTCTGGCTATAACCAATGACCTATTTCTCACTAAACTGAAATCCCATTAAATATTTTATTTAATGATTTATTTGCATGTTTATCTCACACAGTTGGATTGTGGTTGACTTGTTTCTTTTTTTTCTTTTTAATATGGAGCTATTTGGGGATAAGCACCCAAAAGAGGCATTGAAAGGAGAAGAATGCAATTGTTTGCCAGATTTCTAATTTTAAATTGTCTAAATTGGGACAAACTATTCTGGGCAGCCCTCACCAATTAATGGCATACAGCCAGTTCTCCTGGCAAGAGTGTTTAATGAAGACAATGGAACTTAGTATATTCTTCCATGGAAAAGCATACTGATGATCTTTGGGGATCTGATGCATTATTTTGAGCCCAGTATACTCTGGGTTAGAAGAAGCATACCTGGGAATTTTAAAGCTAGAAGAATCCTCTAAAAAGAGTCTTCTAAAATAAATTGGCAAAGAGTAAACTAAGTAGAAAATGTTGCTGATCATGTATACATGGACATATCTAACTATCATGATGGAAGAGATGTTTGTATTTTTTAATTTAATTAAATGTATTTTTCCTTCCATTTTTCAGTCAACTATCTTATACCTCGTTATTTCAGTTTATAATAGTCTGAATGTAATTTTACATGAAGGAAGAGAAATGGACACACTTATAACCCTTCTAGCTCTAGAATTCCCTAATGAACCCCAGTTTTCACATTGCCAGTAAGAGGTGACAACAGGCTGTGATGGAAAACAGCTGAGAGTCTGGGGACCTGAGTTCTGATCCTAGTTTCGCTATTAGCTAGCGGTGTGAATTTGCTTATATTAAATTAACTACTCTTTGTCTCAATTTTTGTTCCCATCTGTAATGTATATTCATTTCACAGGATTTTTGATTTAGAGCTGGGAGGGGCCTCAGAAGTCATCTATTCCAATCCTTTCCCCACTTCTTTGTATTTTTTAAAATGATGACACCAAAGTCCTGGGAATATGTATGATTTGCCTGATAGAATGTTGGTGGGAGGGGTGGAACCCCAGGTTCTCTGACTCCAGAGTTTGTGCTTTTCCCATTCTACCATATTTTTTAAGCACCTACCATTAGCTGGGCTCTAAGGATACATTGATACTGAGTAGTCTCTACCTTTAGGGTGCTTCTGTTCTATTGGGGAATAATATTTTTCTATATGCTCCATAGGGTTCTATTTAGGGATTGAATGAGATAGAAAATTTAAAAACCATTTTAATTCTGTATTTTATGCATTTACAAGATAGCACTCATGACTAAAACACTGGTTACCTTGCAGTCACGGGCTATAATATTTTACCAATCAAGCTATTGTGCCAGTGAGTGTTATGACATCCTGTGATGATAGCGGATCCTCAAGGAGACGCAACTTCTCTAGTACTTCTTAGCAATCTTAGAGTCATATTACCCAAACCCCAAGTTTCCATCCATCATCCTGAATTCCTGTGAAGGATGCCAGATAAAGGTAAACCTTGGCAGGAAATCCAGACTCATTAGTGATGCCTGAAATGGGGCACCACATCTTTGATGGTTGAATTATTTTTGTTGCTTCCAGTATGTTTGTGATCAAAGAATCCACTTGAGGCTTTAAGGATAGTCTATACACCCAAGGCAAAGCCATGACCAAAGCAGGAGGAGGATTTGGTCAATTTGTTGTATTATTTCTTTCTTTTCTGGATTTTGTCATACGTGTACAGGCTGTTGTCACCCTGTTCCTTCTTCCATTTAGCTTAGACTGGTGCTCAAGCCCCAAACTGGGGAGCCAATGTAGTACTAATCAATATGGAGAGAATCTAGGTTTAAATTCTGTCTCTGCCAGATTCTCCACTGCCTCTTATCTCAGGGAAAAAATAATTTTATTTCTATAGAACTCAATTTCTTCATCTGCAACATGAAGAGATAGTTGAACCCTGTGATCTCCAGGCTACAATCTAGACTTTCTGTACCATGCCCCTGCTCTAGGTACCTTCGTTCTCCTTCTTCCTTTTCAGCTTCCTTTTATATATTGTCTTCTTCCATGAGAATGTAAGCTTCTTGAGGGGAGACATTGTCTTTCTTCCAGCTTGTATTTGTATCCCCAGTATTTAGCACAGTGCCTGGCACATAGATCTACTTAATAAATACTGCTGACTTAATTTGACTATTCACTTTCATCTCTAAATCATTTAATTTCTGGGATATTACAGAACTTCAGAGTTGGAAGAATCTCAATGGCCATCCCTTCCAACCGTTATGTGAAAAAGAATGCCCTCTACAGCATACCCAAGTGTGACTATTCAGATTTGGCATAAAGACCTCTAGTAAGGGAGGAATCATTACTTATGGAGAAAACCCACTCCATTTGTGGCAAAATCCAGTAGTTACCAAATTTTTCTTTAGAGCAAGTCTAACTTGACTCCTGTGCAACTTTCATTCATGGAAACTTTTCCCCATGTCTGCCCTCTGGGACCAAATAGAATAAGTCTAGTTATTCTCTTTTCCATGAACAAATGTCAAATATTTGAAGATGGCCATTGTATTCCCCACCCCTCTCTCCACCATTCTTTTCTTCTTTAAGATAAAAAATCCCAGTTCCTTCAGTGCATTTTTATATGGTATGAACCTGATGCTCTTTCATTATTTTCTTCTGGATGCCCTCCAGCTTCTCAGCATACTTTCTCTTAGGGTAATGGACACCCTTGATCAACAGGTAAAAATTAGAAGCTGCCTTCCTTCATAGTCCAAACCTTTAGCCTTGGTTTGTCCTGTAAGAAGACTCACTGAGAGGGTTAACAGTGACTTTTTCCCAACCCTTACCTTCTGTCTTAAAATCAGTACTATGTATTGGTTCTAGTGCAAGAGAGTGGTAAAGGCTAAGCAAGGGGGATTAAGTGACTTGACCAAGGTCACAAAGCAAGGAAGTTTTAAAGGCCATATTTGAACCCAAGACCTCCCATCTCTAGGCCTTTGACCTTGTGAAGTAGATGCTATTATTATCCTCATTTTACATTTGCCTAGTAAGTAGCTAAGGCTGGATTTTGTAAGTGTTAAAATTAATGGTTTGGCTAAATATATGAAAATTATAAAATATAAATTTATAAAAGAAGTGAAAAAAATTTATAAAAGAGGTGAAAAGAGTGAAAGACAAAAGGATAGAAAAGACATTAACCTCTCCAACCAAATATCGTTCCAGTGCTTGGCTCAGCCAGAACTTGTTAACCTTCAATCAGAATTAAACTATCTCCAGAAGATAGGAAGGGAAAACCAGCTATCCACTCACCCAAGACAATGACTGGAGCTGAAGGTGATTCCTGAGGCTGACTTTCTTCTTTGAGTTCACCTTCTTCTTGAAGCCGACTTCCTTCTTGGAGTGACTCTTTTCTTGGAGTTCACTTTCTACTCACCTCCTTCACCCGCCTGCTTTTATGGTAGTTTCTTGTCCCTGCTCCTTTTCACGGGAGCCAATCAGTTTCCAAATTGTCTGAGTTGTCACCTTTGGATTCACATCTTTCTGATTGTGTGAACTCTTCTCACCTAGCATCAAGTAAGGTGTGAATTCACTAAGTGGTTTTCAAGCTTCTCCCACCTAGTTCAAGCTTGTGTTGATTCAAAGTTATTGCCAACCAAAGTGTTAACTCCAACTAGGCAAAGAGAACAAAGGATTCCCTTTTGAGAAGTGTGAACTCAAAGAGAACCAAGAATTTCCTTTTACAATTTGAATTCAGGGATATGAGTCTTCCTTCTGCTCTATCCACTGTATTACCCGGGTGCCTTAGCTGTGCTCTTACTCTCTTGATTCCTCTAAAGTATATATTTTATCAGATTTCTATAGAATTAAACCTTTTTCTTTTTCTGCCTCTCAACAAACCTTATCAGTTCTTTCCCATTCCCTGGAAGAGATGCTCCCTGCTCAGTGATGTGAGAGATGGCTTAGCTAGATTCAACTACCTACCATATGTAAACTGACTAATGTTATTCACCCAGGTGATTCAATAATAATGAATAATGATCTTCTTGTTGATTAGTAGTTTTCAATCATGTCTGACTCTTCATGACTCCTTTCTTGGTAAAGACACTAGAGTGGTTTACACACCATTTCCTTCCCCAGCTTACTTTATAGTTAAGGAAACTGAGGCCAACAGAATTAAGCAATTTACCCAAGGTTGCACAGTAAATCAGTGTCTGAAGCCAGATTTGAACTCAGGAAGATGAGTTTTCCTTTTCTCAGGTTTGACACTTTATCTACTTTGATATATATATGTGTATATATATATATATATTTGTAATGTATTTGTACATATATTTATATATATGGATACATGTATAAAATAAACATATATGTGTATATGTATATATATATATGTGTGTGTGTGTACATACAATGGGTTCTCACTAATAACAATAATAATAGCTAACATTTATATAGTGCTTACTTGGTGCCAGGCCCTATGCTAAGTACATTATAATTATTATCCCATTTCATCCTCACAACAACTCTGGGAGGTGGGTGCCATTATTATGCCCATGTTACATACAAAACAGTCCATCAGCAAGATTGTCAGCTCCTTGAGGGCAGGGACTATTGCTGTTTTGTCTTTTTATCCTCAGTGGCTGGAATGTAGTAAATGTAGTTGATTGATTACACATATAAAATGAGGAATTTGAATGAATTTTTAAGGTTCCTTCTGGCTATTAGTCTCTGACTTTCTAAGTACTTTTGAACAGGGCAGAATTTGAGACCTTGCACTGCCCTCGTGACCCCACAGATGTTATTGGATGTTCAGCCCAGAGGCATAGCTAGTCCTGATGGGATCCCCTGGCAGGTGGAATAGAAGCCAAGACAGATGTCAGCAGGAGTTCCATTTGAGTCATGCCATTGCAAGTCCTTCGGAGACATAAATTCTTTTGGACAGAACTTAGCGGGCAAGAAAGTTCTATGAGTTTGCAGCTTTGAGAAAATGTACAATCCAGATCCAAGTGAAAAATCAAGGGCTGAGACCAAAAGAATGTTGGAGGCTGGATTCCTGTTCAAATGCGAAAGGCAGAATGTTTCAAGGCATGGAAAATTTTGCTGCCAGATAAATGTTTTTCCTCTTCTCTTTTCTCTAACAACAACAATAACAATAAATGGAGATAGCATTAACATTTTACATCTCCATCTTCCTCCCTACCCCTACAAAATATGAGTGTAGTAATCTCACCAAAGACATTTTCTAAATTGTCTAATGATCTAACTGCATCTCTGTCATGTGTAGCAGGGGAACTGACTCATTTATGTAAATATCAACTTAACTGCCCCCACCCTCTCATTTAAAGAACTCTTAAACCAGTGGGGCGATAGGGGCTGTGGGAAGAATCCCAAAGGGAAGGGAGGGTAGAAAGCAAAATGAGCTCAGTGTACTAGAATCTAAGAATAAAAGGGAAAAGATGCCAGGGAAGCAGTCTTTATATATTTGAATGGAAGATGCAAATAAAGCTCAGTTTTGAAAAGGCTTGATGTATGGATAAAATGTGATGTACTGCTTCCATATACACACTCCCTCAAGAACATCTGTGCCTCACACTTTCCACCATTCTTAAGGCTGCCCAACTTTGAGAATCTTCGGTTTACCTATGTCCTGTACTGATCCAGGTCATAGTGCCTAGGGCACATGAGAATAGAAGATGAAGTTGATGTGAAGAATGGTAGTCTTGGGTTAAGACAGAAAGACAAGTCAAAATCTGCTGTAGATTAGATCTGAGAACAGTCCCTGCTCATACCAACCCTGCAATACAATTTGAGCAAAGGCAGTAAAATTGAAGATGCAATGTTGCCTTTGAAGAATAATAAATAGGTTAATTTGACTGGAATTATTATGTATAAAGAAGAGTCACCAGATGTTGAAAATAACAACAACAACTAGAAAAAATCTTTAGCAGATATGATTCAGAGCCCCCAACTCTGATTCTAAGGATCCAAAAATCATGATGATGGTCTTTGTAGAGCTTCAGTTTGATAGGCAGCCAATATCTCTTGTCTCCCCACACTTTCTTTTGAAAAATTCTAAAAGCTTAGTTAACTTTGACTGCATGAATCAATCTACTTATCTATGTGAACATCTTTGGAAAGTATATTGCCAAGATAAATGAGCTCATCCAAGGCATTCAAAACTTCTCCATTTGCTGTAACCAATGGTTCCATTTTGGATTGTATGGTGCTAGTTGGTGAAGAACTTATATTTTCTTGGTGTTAATTGTCAGGCCCAAATCAACACAAGTAGAAGAGAATGAATCCATGATCTATTGTCCGTCAGTCTCAGAGGCTGCATTGAGTGCACAATCCTTTCTGAACAGAACGTTATGTACCAACTGCCCCTCCTCTTTAGTTTTGGCTTGAGCAGTTTGAAATGGCTCTGAAGTCCTGGGAGACTACATCTCCCACAAAGGAAGTGGGAGGTGTCTGAGAAAGATATATAAAGAAGGGAAGGTGAAGGTTTTTTGGCAGCTTTTCCCTGGAACTGAGGAGAGTCCTTTGCCCCTGGAGAGCTTTGATCACAGCTAACTGCTAGAGATCTAACTCATAGCGTTCCCAAACTTTACTTTTCCTAACCTAGATAAACCCAACTTATTCTATCCCTATAGTCTAGTCTGATTTTTGTTCTGCTCCGAAGGACTCAGGTTAATTTCTCCATCGGGGCTACCCCAGCTACCTTCCCTACCTTCCTTTTCCCTTCCTTTCATCACCATCATCCTTCCTTCTTCAAGACAACAGGCTTGTAACTTCTTCGAGTTAAATAATTCACCATCAGTGTGGTAGCTGACCTTGATTACGTTTTCATACTCATTGAACGGGTCTGACAATATGAGAGCAAGCACATATCCCTGCTTCACTCCATTGCTGACTGGGGAAGCAAAAGAGCGTTGTCCATTATCCAGAGCCATGTAGGCATACCTTTATGGAGCTGTCATACGATATGGATGAACTTCACTGAGCAACCAAATTTTGCCACCATCTTCCATGAACCTTAATGATTAACAATATCAAAGGACTTGGTCAGATCAATCATCGTTGTGTACAGACCTCTGTTCTGCTCTTGGCATTTCTTCTGGAGGCAGATCAACCATTCTTTAACCCTTTCTGAAACCACACTGGCTCTTGTGTCTCAGGTGACCATCTTCCAGATGAATGATTGGCCTATTAAGGACGACTTTGGCAAGAATCTTGCCAGCAGTGAATAAGAGGGAGACACAACCCCTCTGAATGTCACACGACAACCTATTTCCTTTTCCTTTTCCTGGAGGCATCCTTGATTTCCTGGGGAAAGTTCCTCTTGCTGCATAAGCTAGAAGATTTAAGTTCTAGATGAGCAGTGAATCCCCTGCCTTATGAATTTCTGGTGGAATGGAATCAGCACTAGGCACTTTGTCACATAAGAGGATTCAGAAATTCAAAAATCTCTTCAGTTAGAAGTTTTACTAGAGAAGAATTTACTTGAACTGGAGTTATAGAGTCAATGGCTTCAGCATTGGTTTAGGATGATCTATTGAGAACACAGTGGAATGTTTAATCCACCTCTTCATGATCATGCCCTTATCATTGATCACTATGGCTCCATCAGTGCTGAGTGGTTGAGATACACTTTTGTTCCATAAATAACCTTCAGTAAAGCTTGATAAGATAGACATATCAATACAATACAAGGAGTTGTAAACAAAATTTATGCTAATCAACTGGAGAATGGCTAAACAAATTGTTGAACAAGAATATTAATAATAGCTAATAATTGGAGCCAACAAGGGCAGCTAGGTGACTCAGTGGCTAGAGAGCCAAGTATAGAGATAAGAGGTCTTGGGTTCAAATCTGTTCTCAGACATTTACTAGCTGCGTACCTCTGGGCAAGTCATGTAACCCCAATTTCCTATCCCTTAATGCTCTTCTGATTTGGAACTGATACTTAATATAGATCCTAAGACCAAAGGTAAGTTTAACATTTATATAGTGCTTACTATGTGCCAAGTACTAAACATTTTACAAATATAATCTCATTTGTTCCTCACAGCAACCCTGAGAGGCAGGTGCTAGCTACTATTATCCCCATTTTACAGATGAGGAGACTGAGGCTGAAAGGTTAAGTTCAAGAGAGCATTGTGGGCATGCCATCATAGGGCTGTCATACAATACTGATGAACTTCACTGAGCAACCAAAGTTTGCCTAAGGTCACACAAGTAGTTAAGTGTTGAGGATGAATTTAAACTCAAGTCTCTCTGACTCCAGATCAAGCAATCTATCCACCGTTCCACCTACTTATGAAACATTAGCATGATATAAGAAATGACAAATACGATGAGTATAGAAAACCATGGAGAGATCTATATGAATTGCTGCAAAGGGAAGTAAGCAGAACCAAGAAAACAATGTGTATGGCTATAACAATGTAGATGGAAACAATAACAGAATCTAAGTAAATATAAAACTATGAAGAACAAGCATAGACCAAACCAATATCAAAAGATAGCCCTCCTCCCAATGTGTACAGGAGTTGGATACAATTTTGTTAGAACTGATTGTTAAATTTTCAGTGTGAATCTTTACACCTCAGAAATCACTAAATGCTTCAAATTGGGGCTTGATTTATTGTTTTGTTGATTTTCTAGACTTATTAAAGGGATGGAGAAAATTTTAACAATTCAGATTAAACTTTAAAAAATTTCCTGAGCACATTTTGCTAGGGAAGTCAGCTGTTAAAAATAATTTACCACTGCAACAATGTCCTCCCTCCACTCTTTTGTAGAGGTGGGAAATCCTTGAGAATGGCACACTGAACATATTTTCAGACCTTTTTAGTGTATTGCTCACTTTTGCTGATTTTTCCTTTATTTTTCTTTCTCTTTTGATCAATAATTTACTACGTCAGGTGATGCTATGGGAGCAAGTAAAGAGGAATAGTGTGAGAAATTTTGGTGATATAAAAAGATATTTAATAAAACTTCAAAAATATTATATAAGATAGACTACAATAAAGGCAGAAAGTCCCTGACAAAATGTTGTAAGAAAATCTAAGGAGGAAATGGTCACTTTCAGTTGGAGATGGGGTAGGGTGGGGTGGGATGGGATAGAGGCAAGATGTATGCTGACAAAAGTTTACTATTTAACTCTCCAAGAAAAAAATGTGCATGAAACGCACTTTACTTTAATATGTATTTTAAAAACATTTTCTTCATCACTTTCTTAAGTCTAGACAATCAAGAAAACAATAATTGAAGCCCTGATTTTTTTGTTATTTATTATTTATTAGTCATGTCTGATTCTTTGTGACCCCTTTTTAGCTTTTCTTGGCAAAAATACTAGAGTAATTTATCATTTCTCTCAATGGCTCATTTTAGAGATAAGGAGCTGAGACAAACAGTTAAGTGACTGGCCCAAGGCCATACAGCTAGTGTCTGAAGTCAGATTTTAAACTAATTTCAGGCTGGGGGCTCTATTCACTATGTCATCTAGCTGTCCTGATCTATACCAATGAATAATTTCTGAGGTATAAATGCTCACACTGAAAATTAAACAATCAACTGTTGAGAATCGGTTAGAAGTGGCTCCAACATACCCCTGGATAGAAAGAGTTCAGAAGAGGCTTCACAGAAAAAAGGATATGCAAGCTGACCCTTGAAAGAAGAGAACAATTTTAATAGCTAGGCTAATAGTGTTCAATGTATTCCAGGTTAAGAGCCTATGAGAACTCAAAAAGGTAGAAGAGATATTTTTTGTAGGATAAGAGTATATAGAGCAAATATAAACCAGAGATGATGATGAATGTCTCTTTTTTCATTTTAGCAAGACATAATTTTGTTTTGTAATTTGAGAAACTAGAGGTGGTTTACCTTGCCTAAAATTGTTGTATAAGTGGTCTCATTTGTCATTATATTATAAAAAGCCTGATACTGATAATATGTATGGATTTTAAATTTCTATTGTTGTGTTTTATTGTTACCAGCTATAAACTTATTCAGAAAGAAATCTCTGAAATGAACCATCATGTGGCTGTAATTGAATTAGTCTTAATTGAATGTAGGAAAAATTGCAGCTTGACTGAAAAAATTGACTGTGTGGATGAGGAATGGGGGAGGTAGATGGATCTGTATAATGGTGGACCTTCAATATTAGGCAAAGGACTTTGTGGTTTATACTATGTAGACAAAGACAAAATGAATTACTGAGAGTTTTGCAATGGAGGGAAATGGCATCGGATGAATTTTAAGCCAGGTAAAATGGCATTCTTCAAAGGATGCAAGAAGCAATGAGAGAAGAATCTTAAAAGCAGCAACCACTACTAAAAAAGTTATTTAAGAATCTGTGAAAAGGGAATTTATCCTTATCCCCTTTTGACTACCAGAACCTGGTGTGAGTTTGAACTCGGGTCAGAAGCAAAGACTGTGTGAGGAAAATGATTGGATAAATTTAGTCATGAGGGCAGAACAACAGCCAGAAAAATGGAGCAAGGCAGCCAAGAATATTGTGAGACAGTAGAGCCTTTTCCCAGGCGCTGCCCCCTGGGTGGCCCAGGTAAATTAGAAAACCATAATTGGCTCAGACATCACATGTGAGAGTTATTAGGAGGAGAATAGGCTTGATAAACTGAGGCAGGAGCAGAGCACTCTGACTGGACTTATGTGTTTCCTGGTGACTGATCTCCTCAGTGTCAGTGTGATTAGGGGGCCCCAAATGGGATTAGCCAGCTAAATACCTTTTATATCTCTCTCCTATTTTTTCACTCTTTTTCCTCCTCCTCCTTTTGATTTAATAAAATTATTCATTTATAACCAGTCTCTTAATTTTAATTCTTACAAATCTAATAAGTCAAGATAAGAGGGGAAAAGAAGAAATAAGCCAAAAAGCAGCTGAAAGATGTCCTCCATTTGGGAGACTATAGATATCAAGGAATTGGAGGAAGAATAGATGCCCATGCCAGTCAGTGTGGAATACCGGATAATGTTAGATTTATCAAGAGAAAGATTTGGGTCAGAGCCTGCTTTTGACATTTACCAACTGTGTGACTATGAATAAGTCATTTAATTTCTTCCAGCCTTGGTTTCTCTGATTATAAAATGGGGAGAAGAAGATACTTAGAGTACTTATCACTCTCAGTTCACTGTGATTCTCAAATGAAACAATACACATAAAGTACTTTGAAAAAATTTAGTATTTTATATGCTAGTGATTACTATTGTAGTATCTGAATTATCTCATTTTACATGTATTCTCCCTCTCCAAAGTTGCCTAATGTTTGAGATGCTGTGGATTGGCACCCACTAAAAACCAGAGCTCACGAAGCTGCATGGATATGTTTTTCCAGCCAGAGGACACATTCAACAAATGTTTATTAAAAGCCTACTCTGTAGAAAGCATGCATAGGGGAACAGAGAGGAAAAAGAAACATCTTCTACCCTCAAGGTTCTTATATTCAACTGATTCGAAAAAAAGATATTTAATCAAAGAACATATAAAATAGATATGAGAAGATTATGCAAGTGGGGTGTACTCTCTCACAATTTACTACACCACTAGTGGAAGAAGAGACATGCACAAGAATGTGCATAGCAGATTGAAGTATACTTTTTTCTCACTTCCTTTTTTTCCTTATGTTTGTGTGTTTTCTTTTGTAACAAGGTAAATATAAAAATGTTTTGCATGATTTCATAAGTATAATTGACATAATGGTTGCCTGCCTTTTCTAGGGATGAGGGAGGGGCAGGAGGGAAGGAGAGAATTTGGAATTAAAAATATTTTAATGAATGTTAAAATGTTCTTAAATATAATTGGGAAATATTTAAAGAAATAAATAAAAATATATTTAAAAAATTTTAATGTACATATGTAGAGAACACTAGTGAAGGTAAAATATGTGGCCAAGGAATATGTGAAAATTATATGCAGGCTAGGAATTCATGTAGCAGTGGAATACAGTTGTAGAACACACACATGGCCAGGGCAAGCCATACTTCCAATACTTTGGAGCTTTTGATATATTCCACTGTGATGTCATTACATCATTCTTGATTAGTGTCACTTTTCTGTTCTCTGTTGGGTGAGCTGCCTCTGCTGGGCATCACTCTACTAGTCTTATGATCATTAATTCTCTCTGCTGCCAGCTTGGAAATTTCATCTCTTCAGGGTTATATGCTGATTATCTTTAGACCATCTATTAAAGTGCAATGACTAGAAAGCCTCTCCCTGATAATGACAGGCTAACACTTATTGTGCATATTTAATGGCACTATGAGTTACCACATCTAGCTAAGGCCACCAGAAAAAAAAGCAAACTAGAGTGCTATAGATTATAAGTGAATTTATTATTTCTGCTGCCTATGCCTGTTATTGATTTAAAATTCATTATCTGCCAATTTCTCTCCCCCTATAGAAACTTAGTATAAACTGGGACTATGAAGCCTGGTCAAATCCAAAAGCTTTTATAATAATCCTGCAAATTAAATGGGGCAAGAACCAAAGTAAAGAAGACAAGGTCATTGCTCTTTACTCTCTTGGCCCACATTCCTGCCTTTCAATATTTATATCTACCAGAAACAACAACTGTATTATTTGTACTGTGCCCTGGCCAGGAAAACACTTTGCCTTTGTGCCATTATTCTACATTATTCTTATCCCATAATTTAAAGTTCTACAAGGAAAGTTGGGACAAGTGGAAAAGTAATATGTCAAGAATAATATTCTGATGACACAAACATAAATGATTACACTAAAGAAAGAAATGTTTCTTTTTGTTTGTTTTCAAAGGAGATTAATATTTACTCAAAGGAAACTTACTAATCAATTTAGATTTTTAAAAAAATGTATGGAGAATGTAAAAAAAAAGGTAGGACACAGAGTTGGCAGAAACCTGAGAGGCTGAATTCTCTCTGGCAGAGAGTTTCCCCCAAAATATTCGACAAAAAGACATCCAACTTTTACTCCAAAACTCATAATAGAGAAAGCCTACTACTTCATTATTCAAAATCCACAATTCTATTTTCAGATAGTTTTAATTGTTAGAAACCTAATTTTGCTACTCTGTAACCTTCCATTAATTCCTTCTACTTCTAACTTTTGATAGCAAGTGAAGTAGTTTAATTGTTAGTTACATGGCCACCTTTCTATGCTCAAAGACGTGGACCCCCCCCCCCAAAAAAAAAAAAAAGCCTTCTCTTCTCCAGGCAAAGCACCATCAGTTCAGGGCAGCTAAATGTCTCAGTGGATAGAAAGCCAGGTCTGGAGACAGGGAAGTCCTGGATTCAAAAGTGACTTCAGACACTTCCTAGCTGGATAACCCCAGGGAAATCACTTAACCTCATTTGTCTAACCCTTACCTTCTTAGAATCTTTTATACTTAGTATCAAAAACAAAAGAAAACCAAAAAAACACCAGTTCCTGCCATTGATTCACCTGGCAAGATACTGAGGTATTTGGGTACTTTGGCTAGACTCTTCCAGACTATCAAAAATTTTCCTAAAATGTTGCCCCTAGAACTGAACACAGTGGTCCAGATATGATCAGACCAGATAAATTATGGTGACACTATCAGTCTCCTAAACCTATGCTACATAGGAAGGAAGGAAGGAAGGAAGGAAGGAAGGAAGGAAGGAAGGGAGGAAGGGAGGCAAGGAAGGGAGCAAGGAAGAAGGAAAGAAGGAAGTGTATGGATTGAAAGTCATTGTTTTATTCTCAATGTATTTTAAGATCAATATCCCTATACAGCAGGGGTCGGCAACCTTTTTGGCCGTGAGAGCCATAAACGTCACATTTTTTAAAATGTAATTTCGTAAGAGCCATACGGTGCTCACAGTGCGAGCTCCTGTAACAGCACCTGAAAAAAAATTGACTTTATGGCTCCTGCAGAAAGAGCCATAAGTTGCCGACCCCTGCTATAGAGGATAAATTTGATTGGCTTAAGCAGCTTTGCATTCCCTTTACCCCTTCCCTTCCCAGTGTTTTATATAGGTCTTTAATTGATACTCTTGTAAATTGGTGGAAGGCATTGGATTGGTTCCTTGTAAATTGGGGAATTCATTTGTATCTATGGGTCTCTGACTTGAAAGCAATGTCCTCATCCATCACACAAAAAAGCAAAAAAAAAACCAGTCTGTCTTTGTCTATTTGAGTGATTAAAGGGGGTGCATCTTGCTATATGAAGGCCCCCCAAAATTTCCACTCCACATAGAAAGAAGGGAGGGAGGGAGGGAAAGAAGAAAGGAAGGAAGAAAACTGAGAACTTATTAATCATATAAGAATTGTCTAGAATCAATTATAACCTTCTCTGTAGACATTTAAGGCTTTTCAGTGTGGTCCCTTACTCTTTTTTCTAGGCTTCTTATACATTAACCCCCTTTAAATACTCTATAATCCAGTCATACTTGACCAATTGCTGTTCCTCACACAAGATGTTCCATCTTTGACCTTCATATTTATCCTCCATAACTAAGATATTCTCCCTCTTCACTTCTTCTAGCTTCCTTTAAGACATTCCATTTAAGACATCTCAATTACCACTCCTTTCAATTATTAATGTCTTCTTCTCAAAGGCTATCTTTCATCTATTCTATCTTGTTTTTGTATGTAATGATATATGCATATGTTATATGCTCTTTTTAACTTAAAGCTTTCTGAGGGCAGGAATTGTTTTTACTTTTTCTTTGTATATTCAGTATTTAGCACAGTTCCTGGCACCTAATCAGCACTTAATAAAACTTGTTGAGTTAATGGTAGCAGAGTGAATGGAGAGCAAATGATTGATGAGAAAGAGACTTCAGAGGTAGAAACAAGACTTAAACAACTGAGTGGATGTGGGTAGCACAGGAAATGGAAAAATTAAACTATAAGATGTCAAGACTAGGTGACTGGTAGAATGATGTTGCCATTAAAAGAAAAGGTAGTCAAAAGGAGTGTTGGAGAGAGCTGATAAAATAAGTTTTGGCTATAGTGAATTTAAATAGATTTTGAAAGTGTTTAGATATAATTTAAAATTGGATCATAGACTTCAATTACAACTTAGACTAAATAATTTTTAAGTGAGAAGGATCTTTAAGATTATTTTCTCCAACTACTTTATTCTGTAGATGAGGAAACCAAGGACCAATGAGATTGACTGACTATCACCAGTATTAGAGCTGGAGCTAGAACCCACTCTCTTGATTTCTAGGTTGTTACTCCTTCATAATAGCATGCAGATATATTCTTCAGAGTGTTTTTTCAAAAGGGGCATGAAATCATGAGTTAGCCAAGAATGGTTAGAAGAGAAAAAAAGTACAAGAGAGAAAAAGAGTACAAAACGAGGAAGTTGAGGACTCTGAAGATAAACTTTTCATTTTTTTTTCTTTTTTAGTGTGGCCTATTCTACAATCATAGCATTTCAGAGTCAGAAAGAATTTAAGAATTCATCCAGTATGATGCATAGCTAAGCAGATATCCCTCCTCAGCATTCCTGATAAGTGGTCCTATTGCCTCTGCTTGAAGATCTCTACTAATCAAATACTCAGTAATTCCCAAAGCTGACTGTTCTGTTAGTATCCATTCCTTTCTGACCAGTGAAAACAGAAACTTGGGATGGTCCCAACCTCATTGTTTTTATTATCTTCTGGTAGATGGCACCAAACAATTACTAAGTTAGCAGCATTGGATTTTTTTTTAAACCCTTAACTTCTGTGTATTGGCTCCAAGGCAGAAGGGTGGTAAGGGTGGGCAATGGGGGTCAAGTGACTTGCCCAGGGTCACACAGCTGGGAAGTGTATGAGGCCGGATTTGAACCTAGGACCTCCCATCTCTAGGCCTGACTCTTAATCCACTGAGCTACCCAGCTGCCCCAGCAGCATTGGATTTTAAAGGTGGAAGGGAATTTCATAATCATGTTATCTGTGGAGATCTCTTTATCATCTCTGATAATCTGATAAGGACAGTTTAGTTGATAAGGAAATAAGGCTAGAACAAGGGAGTTGTCTTTTACCTCATGCTTCCAGCTCTGGCTCCAGGAGCATGGAGTTTATTATATATATTTCAAGACTCATTTCACACAAAAGAACCCCCCGAAACTTCACATTTGCACAGAAACACAAATTATGTCACATCAAAGCACAATAAAGTTATAGTTTTACGAAGAATTTTCTTACGAAGATAATGCCGGATGAGAAACAGTTTCAAGGTTAAAAATGAGCCTCACTTTATCTTAAAGTTATTTTGCCTGAGCCTGCCACTCCGTGACCTTGGGATGCTTGGACCAGTTAGAGAGATATACCCACAGCTGCAGCTTTACTCTGCTGAGTGAAAAAAGGCTGTTAACTCATTAAGTGCTGGTTTATTAAGAACTTAAAAGTTTTCCTAGAAGGCTATAATGCTTTTCAGTAAGAAAAGGTGTGGATCATAAAAGGGGTCAAAAGAGGAGTTTCAGATTTTTATCTATTCTCTTATTGGCTTCCCACAGTTATCCAGTTCCCTTTAATTATGAGGAAACTAAAATATTTGAGAAGTGTAGTGACTTGTTTGCAGTCACACTGGAAGCAAATGATAAGGCTGAGATTTGCACTTGGGTATTATGATTCCAAAATGATTACTCTTCCACCATGTAAATAGTACTGAAAACAAAACAAAACAGGGACTTAATTTAAGACCTAAAGTCTTGAGGTTTAATTGAGATAAAGGATGACAAATTAGAACATTTAAGGAATGAGTTTTATCTTCAATTAGGGATTTCCTTCCATTGCTATGCCTGAAAAATTTTGGTAAATCTGTCAGCAGAAAAGTTTTAAAATGACAAAAGTAATAACCACGTGTTTATATGTTGTTTGAAAGTTTAAGAATCATAGAATCTTAAAAAGTTGTAAGGGACCAGAGAGGTGATCAGGTTCAAACCCTACCTAAAGCTTTAATCTTCCCTCTCATTTCCCTAGCAAATGGTCTGCCCAGCTCCCCCAGTTATACAATGCTGCTACGTACCTTCTCTCATCTTATCATCACAACAGACTTGTAAAGTAGATAGGGGAAGGCTTCAGTAAAAATATTTACAGGTTTTCCTTGATTCCAGGTAAAAAAGAATTCAGACTTGGCTAAGAATAGCCAGATATTTGATTAGAAATACTAAAAGTTCTGCTCTTTTGAATGATCTCTATATACAAACTCTTCAAAATAGAAAAGATATTTATTTTCCTACTAAAGTTATAAAGAGTTATTCTGATCTTTCTTTTCTATTCCAAAGAATGACAACAGAAAAGTTCACTATAAAACTCATGGTTTTTCTTAAGCTAAGATGAACCATGGAAATTTTGAGTCCTAAAGGATCCCTCCCACCCCCTACAGAAAAAAGAGGAAAAAGAGAGTACTGGTTAGGGATCAGATCCATGATTTCCCTGGTATAAACAGGTTTCCATACTAATTTATCAACTGTTACTCTCCAAGAATTGGCACTTGGTAGAATCACATACCCCTTAAAAGTAGAGAAGTTTATTGTAGATCATACCACCGATAAACTTGGGTTCCAGTATCAAGGGCATTTGGGAGCCAATAGTGCCATCTGGTGGGATAAAGGAGCAAAGTACAGTATTAAGAAAAGTTTTGTCACATCTAAGAAACATTAATTTAAATTTTAGCATGAATGGCACCAGAAAGGGGAGAAACAAGCATTTATTGAGCATCTACTAAGTGTTGAAGGAAACTTATATGTGTCCCATTTTTCTTCCTACAAGTACCTAACATATGAGGCCATATAGAAGTGTCTCATCAGCGGTATATTGTTTTCTAGTTCTTCACAACAGGGTATAAACACTATTTTTTGGAGCAATCAGGGTTAAAAGGCTTTCAATAATGAAAGTCTACAAATGCAAAAATGATCCACAGGTAAAAATAAGAGTCCCTAAAAGAGGGTATGTCTATACAAGGAGACTCTGATTCTCTTTCCTGTCTCCTCCCTGCCTGTCTGATTTTCTGTCTCCTCACCACCTATCCTTCACTTCAGTCTGTTTTTCTTTTGAGGATGCTGTTCTCACCTCAGACAGCTAACTAGAACAGAGAATAGAGAGCGCTGGGACCAGGGGGCAGGAGGACTCCCCTTCCCCAGTTCAAATCTGGTTTCAGACAAATCTGGCTTTGTGACCCTGGGCAAGTCACTTAAAACCCTATTTTCCTCAGTTACCTCATTAAAAGGTGCCATATGATTGAAACAACAAAGTTCTTGACTTAATGAGCTGCTTTAAGGCATTCCTCCTATCTCCAGTCCTGTTTTGTTTCACAGGGCCTTGACAGTTTTGCTCATTCCAGAAGTCATTTGATTCTTCAGCTTGTCAATTGACCTGGAAGTAGAACTGAAGATTCAGAAGTCGTGCCGATCACAATCAGCAATGATTGATGCCCCCCCCCCCCTTTTTTTCTCTTTATTCTCTCTCTGTGATCTCTTCAGCTTCTGTGATAGTATGAATAAATGTCTGATTTGGGGCCATCCATTTCTTTGAGATCTGCAAGGCTATCCTTTAGATACCTCTTTCTTAGTACTTCATCTCTCTTCTAGAGCTCCTCCTAGCTATAAACTTGTATTCCCATGTAGCTTTGATAACTGATATCTCCCTGCCTGTGGCATCAGGGGTGATAAATCAATCTAATTCACCTGCTAAATAGAATATGTCCCTGCCTGTAAGATACCTGGATCTCACCTATACTGCAAAACATCTATTTATAATTAGTAGAAACGTTTAAAATTATAACAGTAAATAATAATCCTGATTGTGTGGATTGACCTAGGTATTTCCAGAGCTAACTAGGAAGAATGACAAAATCACAATATAACCTGGGCACCAGCCAGGAAGGACTGCTTCTTACAAAATTAAGTGAGAGGCAAAACCTAGACCAGCAGTTCTCAATCTCTCTTGTTTTGGCATTCCATTATACAAAGTTTTTATTTATATGAATTATATCTATCAATAGTTATTGATAAAAACAAATGAAATTAAAAGCTTTTATTTATATGAATTATATCTATCAATAGTTATTAATAAAAACAAATGTAATTAAAAGCTTTTTTAAAAAAATTTTTTTATTTTAAACCCTTAACTTCTGTGTATTGACTTATAGGTGGAAGAGTGGTAAGGGTAGGCAATGAGGGTCAAGTGACTTGCCCAGGGTCACACAGCTGGGAAGTGTCTGAGGCCAGATTTGAACCTAGGACCTCC
>NC_058133.1:64653741-64724584 GCF_016433145.1 Gracilinanus agilis
AATTTTAAACCTTTAACTTCTGTGTATTGACTTATAGGTGGAAGAGTGGTAAGGGTAGGCAATGGGGGTCAAGTGACTTGCCCAGGGTCACATAGCTGGGAAGTGTCTGAAGCCAGATTTGAACCTAGGACCTCCCGTTTCTAGGCCTGGCTCTCAATCCACTGAGCTACCCAGCTGCCCCAAAAGCTTTTATTTATATGGATTATATCTATCAATAGTTATTGATAAAAACAATAAGATTATAATGAAAATAATCATTATAAATGCATCAGCCATGGGGGGGAACTTTGGGGGGTGAAAGGGAAAGTAAGAGCATGAATTATGTAACCATGTTAACTTTTCTAAAAATAAATAATAATAAATGTTAAAAAAATAAATGTATCACATTAACAAAAATAACATATTTAATGAAAATTAACTATGTATCTCAAAACAAAATAAAATTTGAGGTTGTCATAGTTTATATATTTTTGAAAATCTCATGTCTAGCTTAATAGAAGATAGATGGATTCTCATATCTACTTTGGCATCCAATCTGTTGCAATATTTCGGTGGAAGTATATGAAGAAAATCCAATCTCATGCAGATATGTATTTACAAAAGGGAGGAGTATTTAAATAGGTTGAATACATTTTTTTTAAACCCTTGTACTTCGGTGTATTGTCTCATAGGTGGAAGATTGGTAAGGGTGGGCAATGGGGGTCAAGTGACTTGCCCAGGGTCACATAGCTGGGAAGTGTCTGAAGCCAGATTTGAACCTAGGACCTCCCGTTTCTAGGCCTGGCTCTCAATCCACTGAGCTACCCAGCTGCCCCAAAAGCTTTTATTTATATGGATTATATCTATCAATAGTTATTGATAAAAACAATAAGATTATAATGAAAATAATCATTATAAATGCATCAGCCATGGGGGGGAACTTTGGGGGGTGAAAGGGAAAGTAAGAGCATGAATTATGTAACCATGTTAACTTTTCTAAAAATAAATAATAATAAATGTTAAAAAAATAAATGTATCACATTAACAAAAATAACATATTTAATGAAAATTAACTATGTATCTCAAAACAAAATAAAATTTGAGGTTGTCATAGTTTATATATTTTTGAAAATCTCATGTCTAGCTTAATAGAAGATAGATGGATTCTCATATCTACTTTGGCATCCAATCTGTTGCAATATTTCGGTGGAAGTATATGAAGAAAATCCAATCTCATGCAGATATGTATTTACAAAAGGGAGGAGTATTTAAATAGGTTGAATACATTTTTTTTAAACCCTTGTACTTCGGTGTATTGTCTCATAGGTGGAAGATTGGTAAGGGTGGGCAATGGGGGTCAAGTGACTTGCCCAGGGTCACACAGCTAGGAAGTGGCTGAGGCCGGGTTTGAACCTAGGACCTCCTGTCTCTAGGCCTGACTCTTAATCCACTGAGCTACCCAGCTGCCCCGGTTGAATACATTTTTTAATGCAATTATGAAAATAGTTTTGACTTCATAGACCTTCATGAAACAGAGATCTCTGAGACCCCTAGTGTCTACAGACCATACTTTGAGAACTTTTGCCTTATTCATCATTTTACTGAAGTTCTACCCATATTTCCTCTGCCTGCTGTGGATATAATTTCTCACCTTCAAAGACTGGGTTACATTTTCTGTCTCATAAGTGATTTCTGTAGGTATGTAACTTTGCATATTTTCCCTTGCCACTTTCCTTATGTGCCACAGACATCTCAGGTTAATCTAACAGGTTTCCAGGTTATGAATCAAAATGTGATGAATTACGGTTTATTGTATTTAGCATCCGCAGCTAATCTGCCTCTTCACTGATAACTTCCAAATTCCCCTAAAGCAGCTGCAGTGGAAAAGGACACCTTTCAGGTTTACTTCTTGACAGATGCCTCCCAGATCTGTATATCTTTCTTTCTCCAGTCTTGTCCTTCATCATCAACTGCCTGATGAACTTCTTTGCTAACATGTTCCATTGGCATCTTGACTTCAGTATGTTCAAAATGGAATTGGTCATCTTCTTCCTTGAACTTGACTTTGCTCCTAACTTTCCTATTTCTGTTGAGAATAATATCATCCTTTCAGTCAGTTAGGTGCACAATCTCAGAATCATTTCCAGCTCATCAAAACCCATTCACTCTTTTGAATTCTATCTCCACAGAGTCTCACAGATCCATCTCCTTCATTCACATAGTCCTAGCATAGCTCAGGACTCCACCAACTATCCCTTGAACCACTGATTGCAATTCTTTCTGAATTGGCCTTCCTGTTTCCAGTTCTTGACCTCTCCAATTTATGTTCTACACAACTGACAATAATCTTCCTAAACAATAAAAGTGGTCATTTCCCTCCCCTGAAAGAATATTCAGTGACTCCATATAGCCTCCCTGGGACAAAATTCAAAATCTGACTACAAAAGTCTTTCACAATTTGGATCCATGCTACCATTTAAAATATTAATTTTATTCTCTTTCTTTCATTCTATATTTTACATACAGGTTGATTTAATTTTGTTCTCTAAACTCAAGTTTCAACTTACCTCTATGCTTTGGAACAGACTTATTTATTCATTCACCTCTATCTTATAATTCTTTGCTTCATTAAAAACTTAGCTCAAATGTCATGCCATATGATGTTCCTAGTTGTTAACATTCTAAAAGTATCTTGTTCATATATTATATCCCTCCATTTGAATCTAAGTTCTTTGAAGAAAGGGGATGATTTTCATCTTTGTCTTTTTATTTCTAGAACTTCATACAACGAATTATATGTAGTAAGTTCTTAATAATTACTTGTTGAACATAAATGAATTCATTGATCAACATGATTGCTGAGTAGAATGGAACGTACTACTTGAACCCAAAACAAGTCTTGGGATTCCAGATCTTATTTAAACATTGAAATGGCCATAAAATCTCCTTACTATTCTTGATTGTCTTCAATTCCATACCAGACTCCATAGTGGAGTCATTTGGACTACCATCAAAGAAAGAAAAGCATTGGCATCGTCATGGAATAGGCAGAATCATAGATGGTAACACACTTGGAAAAGGTTGTCTCATCAAACTTCTTATCCATTTCAGGAATAGCCTATCCAATACTGCCTTTTAATTCCAAGAAACACCTTCCACACCAAGGTTAATTTATGCTAATAGAGGGATCCTATTACCATTGACCACTAGATGGTGTCTGAGAGCCAGAGATAGCTAATGAGATATAAACCACTTGTTGGAACAGAGGGTGCCAGGTTGACTCACCAGAATACCTCTAAAGGCAGTGGTTCCCAAACTTTTTTGGCCTACCACCCCCTTTCCAGAAAAAAATATTACTTAGTGCCCCCTGGAAATTATTTTTTAAAAATTTTAATAGCATAATAGGAAATATATATCTATTAATGGTTCTACCTTTTTTGTAAAATATAGTAAAGAAAGGTATAAATTAGAAACATTGAACTTTGAAATTATGAAACTATTTATTGAACTCAGAATAGAATGTAATACAAAAAAAGTTAAAACCTGTGGCCATCACCACCTCCCTGGATCACTGCAGCACCCACCAGGGGGCGGTGGTGCCCACTTTCACCTCTGATTCCAGATTGCTCAAGTCAAAGGATAATAAAGGAACCCAGAGGGGTGAGTGAAAAGAAAACAGGTTGGCTTAGCCAGAGGACATTTACAAGTACTAGCAAAGAAGTCTGAAATCAATCCAGAGCCAAAATAAGGAAAAGCCAATGGGGTCAGCATTGATTTCTTTTCTTTTCTTTTTTTTAAACTCTTACCTTCCACCTTAGAATCAATACGATGTATTGGTTCCAAGGCAGAAGAGTGGTAAGAACTAGGCAATGGGAGAGAAGTGCCTTGCCCAGGGTTACACGGCTAGGAAGTGTCTGAGGTCATATATGAACCCAGGACCTTCTGTGCTCTCTATCCACTGAGCCTAGAACTGCCCCCCCATAGTATTGATTTCTAAGGTCAGGATATGTGTCAGAGTGTGGTTCCAGAGAATGGAATGTGACCATCCCACTGCTCAGTTCTAGGAAGCACATTTTAGGGCAGAAACTGAGCAATACATTGGAGAATATTAAAGATGAGCAACTAGGTTAGTGAAGGGTCTCCAAAAGTATGCCATATGAGGACTCATTTAAGGTATTTTTGATTTAGAGAAGACTTCTTTGCATTGAGTCTTCCTTACTCTAACATATACCCTTTGATCTTATGCCTATTGTCTGGAGTCATAAAGAAAAAGTATATGGTTTATTCCATATAGCAGTTATCATTTATCATGGGATTTGATTTTTAGACCTCTTACTATTATCTTTATCCACCTGTAGTTCTCTTTTGGTTTGCCAATATCCTTCTTAAAGTATGGTGTCCAGAAATGGACAAAACACTTCAGATAAGACCTGATCAATATAGAATATAATTGGACTATTGTCATGACTTTGAACTTTTACTAATAGTTTTGGGACCCTTTAGTTCCTCTGGGTCACAATTATACTTTTGAATTATTATGAAGTAAATTAAATCACTTAGATCTTTTATCCTCTACACTGTGCTTATGTAATTAGAAAATTAAAATTTATCATTTTGGCTTGGGCCCATCAAAGACTATTGAGATATTGTTGGATTCCAAGTCTCTTATGCAATGCATTCACAATTTCTCCCAGCTTTGCATTATTTGGTTTAATGGAATTTAATATAAGCCTCTATTTTCTGTCACTATCAGTCACTGATTTTTTAAAAAATGTTGAATGTGATGGAATCAAGCAAATAATCCTGTGAAATTAGCCTCCCCATATCTAAATAAACTGAGATGTGTTAATACCTTTTGAGTACTCTTGTTTAATGAACTTCAAACCTATCTATTTATAAAAATCAGCTGACCTTCATTTTATCCCCAATGCTCATGATTTTGCAAAATACTTCACTTAAATCAAGATATACTATGTCTACATTGTTCTTCCAATATACCAATCTAATAACCCTAACAAAAAAAACATGGTTAATTTGGCATGAATTTTACTTAGGGAACCCATGTAGCTCCCCAAAATAGTTTTGGTATAATGAGAAAAGTGGTGGGTAGGAAGTCAGCAAATGGAAGTTTTGAATCTATTTCTGATTTTTGCTATCTGTATTGCCATAGGGTAAGTCTCTTAGCCTCTCTACTCATCATTTTTTAAATTTCTTTTTTCATTTTAACTTTCATTCTTATGAATTACTAGAGAAAAGGCTCAATGCACAAAAATGATCAAAATAGAAGTTCAGAAGTGGGGAAAGGGGAGTATTATGTCTATTGTCCCACTACCTAACCAATGAACACCCAGGAGAGCAGCTGTGCAAACAGGTTGGGAAGGGATGCAATGACTAGGGATGAAAACAGAGGGAGCAAAGAAATCAGTAATGTTAACCTCCCAGAAAGATGGACAGAAACAGATGACCTTTATAGAGATAGGTAGCAATATCAAAGGATATGCAGTATGGAATGAGTTCAGAACCCCTTTTGGTTGTAGCCCACAGTTTCTTTTCTTATTACTAAGGTTGATAATGAAGTCAATCCTAAGGAAGAATAGCACTAGTATAAATCCTCTGACTCCATCTAACCTCTGAGCAGGTTCAGATTGTGCCTCTTGGTCTCAGATGACGGCTTCTGAAGGCTTGAGTGTTCCTGTTGGTAGGTGTAGACTTCTCTATGCTTGAGGGTTATTTCTCGCACCACTAGTCTTTTAAAGTCTACTGTTGATCATGCCTGGGAACGTAACTCTATCCATCTCCTCCTACCCTTTCTAGAATCATTTGATCACAATGTTACCAGGATAGAAATGAGCAACAAAATAATGAAGTAGATGAAAGTTATACAGGGGAATCATAGTTGCAGGATAGGCAATCATTTTGAACTCATCCCTTCTCTGCATCAAAAAGGACTCCATCCCACAGTTACGTGGGCACACAGTATTTCCTCTACTTGTTTTCAGTGTCTCTCTCTGGCTCTTCCATTTCTCCAAAAATAGCTGCCTCAACACCTTTACCAGCAAATTGCTATGGAATCTCAGGAGCTCCTCAATTCTAGAAGTAAAGTAATACTCATTCTTCATCTACTATATGAAGTGCTTTCTGCTCCAATGCTTCCAGGAGAAGGCACTGGAGGATGAGGGGTCAGTTCTGTTTAATAATTCAATCTCCCAATCATTGACCACAAGTTAGACCTGAGCAATAGAAGCCTAGGGATCACTTTTCTCATCAGATAAATTAAGAGTTCAGAATCTATTCAATCTAAAGTCTAGATAACTGATTTTTTAAAAAATTCTATATCTAAGATCGAAGCTTCATAGAAAAAAATTTTTGTGGTACTAGAGTTAGGAAGACCTGAATTTGAGTCCAGTATCAGATATTTACTAGCTACATTATACTCATCAAGTCACTAAACCTCCATCTGCCTCAGTTTCTTCAATTGTAAAATTGCAGTAATATGTGGAGTTAATATGAGAATCAGATGTGTGTGTGTGTGTGTGTGTGTGTGTGTGTGTGTGTGTGTGTGTGTGTGTAATACAGACTACCCCTATCACCTAACCAGTGAACATCCAGGAGGGCAGCTAGCTTTGCAAACAGGCCAGGGTGCTATTAATAATTGTAAATAATAATAAGAATAAAAAGAAATTGTAAAGAACTTAGCACAATGCCTGGCATATAGTAGGTACTACACAGATGCTTCTTCCTCTCTTCCTGTTTTCAATAGTAATTTCTTTTAGTCTTGACAAGTGTTTATCAAGCCTTTTCTTGAGGAAAGACTTGAAAAGAAAGGATGAACTCAATTCACCTCTACCACCAATAGTGATTAAATATCTAATATGTCTATCCTAGGTTACAGTAGACAAAATTGCAAATAGAGGTCAGAAAGTTCATAGGATCATACACCTAAAGCTAGAAGGGACTCCTTAGTCCTTATAACCCAGTCTCCCACTTTATACATGAGGAAGCTGAGCTCTAGGGAGGTTAAAGTTCAAAAAGTATTATATTTCAGAGGTGGGATTTGAACTCAGAATTTGAAATCCAGAATCAATGTGCTTTCTGTTGTGCCACAGCATGGCAGAATAGATAGAGAACAGGTCACAGACTCAGGAAACACTCTAGCTGGAAGTCATCTTTCCCTCATTGGTTCTCATAATACTTTGTGCTTCTCTTTTGCACTTGCCAGAATCTAGTATGATTTATATTTTTCTGTGTATGTCTTTTCATCTTTACTAGATCATATGTTCCATGAGGTCAAGAAGTCTAATTTATGTTTTGTCTCTTGCCATGCTTGGCATAGTAATAGGTGGGAATGAGAAATTTTTTAGTTCTGTTTTATAAAATCATAAAGTAGGGGGCAGCTGGGTAGCTCAGTAGATTGAGAGCCAGGCCTAGAGACAGGAGGTCCTAGGTTCAAATCCGGCCTCAGACACTTCCCAGCTGTGTGACCCTGGGCAAATCACTTGACCCCCATTGCCTACCCTTACCAATCTTATACCTATAAGTCAATACACAGAAGTTAAGGGTTTAAAATTTTAAAAAAATCATAAAGTAGTAGAGTTGGAAAGGGCCTCAGGAGACTTTCAATCCCTACCTGAAATAGGGGTCCTTTTTATGACATGATATTTTTTACTTTGATCCAATTAGAGTCTAGATCTTGTTCATCTCTAATTCAAACCTTCAATGGAGTGATCAAGACCTAGACTCTAATTGGATCAAAGTAAAAAATATCAAATTGAAGTATTTCCCTGTGAGTCTTCTATAAAATGGCAAGTCAGTTTACAATAGGTACATTCTAGTGCCTAGTCCTGGTCATGTGGGGAAGGAAGGGGTGTTAGGTTCACAGTTTAGTTTGGTTCCCAAACAGCACACTCCAAGTTCCAAGTCTAAAATCCTCCTCAGACTGGAGTCCAAGGCATTTTGGCTTCCTAGGGCTTTCTCGCCTGGCTGCAAGAAAAGAGTTGCCATGACTAGATGGATAATCTGGCACCTGAAACTGAAAAGGACAAATTATACTGAACAGAAACAGTTTCCCTAAGACCATTTCTAAGAACCATTTCTCATGGAGTAAGAGAGAACAGGGGAAGGAAATCCTTCATGGCTTTATTTGGGATTTTCTTGGCAAAGATATTGGAGTGGTTTGCCATTTTCTTCTCCAGTTCATTTTACAGATGAGGAAACTGAGGCAAGCAGGTGAGATTTTCCCAGGGTCACACACACACAGGGTCACCCAGGCTTCACATATATGAAGCCATATTTGAACTCCTAGAAGATGAGTCTTCTTGACTCCAAGCCAAGTGCTCTATCCATTGTACCATCTAGCTACCCATGTATATTTCATACCCCCTTATCATATCTTGGATTCCTTAAAGGTAAAGAATAAGCTTTTTTTTGGTGGTATTACGACTCCCCTCCTTTCATCACTACCTGGGAACTTCGGTAGCACTTTGCTCACCTTAGGCATTCAGGTTTGCAATCTTTCTCATGTGTCAGGAACCTTGCAATCCTCCCATGATAATGATTTTGCACTCTCCCTGACACATGGGTTCCATGACTTTGCATTTCATATTCTGTCAAAAATTCCTATCTCCATAGTTTCAGCCTGTAAGACTTAAATTGACTGGGGGACCACCTTCATTGAGAGTTGGCTCTCTTTCTCTTTCTTCCCTTATTGCACTTCTCTTTCTTAGAATTGAAACATTAATTCTCTCTATTTTCTGCCTTCTTTTTTCCCCTTGTTACCCTCTTCCTTTTTTGTCCTGGCTCCCAGATTTCTCCTGGTCTCCCACAACTATGTGTGGAGGCCACCCTCCATCCTGCTAAAATATGTCCTGCTCATAATGTGTATAAAAAATATCTTGTTTGTGGCATTTCCTAAAGGAAAAACATCCCAACCAAGTTTCTCTAAATAGCATAGAATTGTGTTTTCTTGTAGGGTGGGTTGATTCTTTCCTTTTAATTTTACAAGTTATGAAACTCTCCAATTATCATAATGGAGGGGATTCATCATGTGCAGCCCCCTGGAAAATGATTTCTTCAGAGACTTAACATGAGGGCAACCCCTTCCCTTCCTTGTAGATCTAGGACTTTTCTCTGAAATTAAAAAAAAATTGGTAGTAAATATACTCAAAGCAGAATCTATGTGATTATTTTTCAAACTGCTAACATTTTGTGTGTGTTTTTTTTTTCAGAGGGGGGCGAAGCAGAGAGGAAGAGAAGACTCCAACATTTCCTTTTACTTATAATCACAGCTAACTTTTACTTGCCCTGATAAAAGATACCATCCAACCAATATTTTTCCATATTAGTTGAGGAAATTAAAGTTGACTAAAGGAATCAGTGTGATGATTCAAAGGCTGATGCAAAAAATATGTCTTGCTTTTGAAGTAGATGGGATAAATTTACCCATACTGTCTTCTCCCTCTTACTTTCACACAGTACTTAGTATGAGCTTAAATTCATTTTTCTAATTTATATAGAGTCTATGACCTTCTGACTGAAGTAATTGCCTTGAATGACTTCAGAATCTTTTGTACTAAATTCTCTTTTTCTCTCTTCCTCTCTCATAATAGAATGATAATTTCACCAATATATAGCATTTAATATAGTGTTTTAATATTTGAGGAACTCTTACAAATATGATCTCCTTTTATCCACACAACAATCCTGAAGAGTAAAGTTATTGTCATCACCATTATAGAAAGACAGAAGCTGAAGCAGATGGAAATGAAATGTCTTTACCAGGATCACATAGCTTGTAAGTTTCTGAAGCTATATTTGAACCATGTCCTCCTAATTCTAGGTCCAATATTTTATCCATTGGGCCACTTAACTACCTCTCTCTAAAGTCTTTTAGAATGTTCTTCTCAATTAATTCTTGAACATACTTTACTGTTTGTTCAATAAACTACAATTATTGAACACAAATAGGAATAACAACTCTATGATATATTATATATCTTTTAAAACTTATCCATCAACAATAGTTTCAATGATTAATTCCACCTGGATGATACCCAAATATGTATCTCAAGACTTCTTTTATCTAATCTCTTGCCTTTTATTAACAACCCACTAGAGAACAAATCTCTTTGAATGCCTTACCACAGCCTCATATTCATGATTGACCTCAAAATCTTTCCAGAGTACTACCAGCTCTTTTTTAAACTTGTCTGGATGTTTCTGTCAATGGTACTTCAGTTTTGAGTCATCCAGGCTCCAAACCTCGAAGTTTTATATATTACTTGTTATATCTAAAGTATCAAAACCTTTTCATCTTTGGATATGAAAAATGAAGAGGCATGAATCTTTAAGATACAAACTTGTTTTTTCATCAAAATTCCTTTTATATTCATCACTTTTCCATTCCCACTACTACCACCCTAGCCCAGGCACTGACTAACTATGCCTGGATTATTACAACAGTCTCTTATATGACCTTCTTGGCACTGCTATCTGCCCTTTTAATTCATTCTGTATACTGTCTGACTGATCATATGAGATCCTATTAAGTAACTACGGATATTTAGCCTACAAAAAAGGAAGGATTCCTGAAGTTCATGATACATATAGTTAAGAGTTTTTAGGGTTGTCTCATGTGAAAAGGAACATAATGACAAAATTAGGAACAATGGGTGGACATTTTAGGGAGGTAAGTTTAGACTTGAGATAATCGATGCCATCAATAAGCATCTATTTAAAACCCTTTGATATGCCACATACTTGAGACATAAAGAAAAAAATGAAACAGCAGCCCTTATCCCCTAGATTTTATCTTCTCTAAGGGACTTGTCAGAATAGACACACACACATACATACATACACACACATACATACACATATATGTGTGTTTGTTTAAGGAAAACCACTTTTGTAGCTGTGTGAAGGATAGGTTGGAGAAGAGAGAGACTTGAAGAAAGAATATCAATTAGGAAGATATTACAATAGTTTGGGAAAGAGGTGATGAGTGTCTTAGCTGGGGTAGTTGTCCTATTAAAATTGGGCCATATGTGAGAGATGTTGTATGGATAGAAATCATAAGATTAGGAAATTGAATTAGGTGAAGGTTAATAAGGAGTCAAGGATAATGTTGAGGTCACAATCTGGAAGAGTATTGGGCTGGTGGTGCCCTTAATAGAAATTAAGGTATTTGGAAGAGAAGTGGATTTTGGGGGAAAGAGAGTTAGTTCTATTTTAGACATATTGAATTTGAGATGTCTATGGAAAATCCAGTTGGAAATGACCAATAAGCAGTTGACAATTAAGAGTTCAGGAGAGAGGTTGGAGTTGTTTCATGAATGTGGAAATTACATAGACATGATCATTAAACATATGGAAACTCCTGAGGTTACTAAGTAAGAGGGTATAGTGAAAGAAAAGAAGAGAGCCCAAGATATAATGTATGGGAATATTCATAGTTAGGAGATTAGGAGATATAATATGTATGCCAGCCAGCAAAGGAGACTGAGAAGGAGTGGTCAGATGGGAAGGAGAAACCTGAGAGAAAAATGTCTTGAAAATACAGAGAAAAGAAAGAATCCAAGAAGAGATTATAGATAACATTGTCAGTTTCTGCAGAGAAGTAAAAAAAATGATGACAGAGAAAAACCCCCATCATATTTTCCATTCAAGAAATCACCAATAATTTTGGTGAGAGCAAATTCAATTAAGTGATGAAACCAGAAGCCATATCATAAAAGGTTGAGAAGTGAATCAGAGGAGAAGCAATAGAGGCATCTAATCTAGATAGGTTTTTTTTTCCCTTGGAGTTTGGGAAAGAGCAGAGAAATATAGAATGATAGCTTTAGGGTATGGCAGGGTCAAATGAGGGGCTTTTTTTAAAGACAGGCCTTTGTGTTTTGTGGGGAAAAGGGAAGGAACATGTGGTTTGAGTGAGAATAGAGCTTATAGAAAAAGAGGGAGTGTTTTAGGAGCAATCTTCTAGAGAAAACGATGGGGAATGAGATAAAGGATATTTGTAAAGGGGTTGGTCTTGGCAAGAAGAGCTCTTTTTTTCAGGGACAGGTGTGAAAGAGGAGAAGATGAGTGATAATACCAAGGGGTTTTGAACTGTCTAGAAGGGGAGAAGAGAGAGTTCATGGCAAATGGCCTCTATTCCCTTAATAAAATATGTAACGAAGTCCATAGCTGAGGTGATGAGAAAAGGAGACGAGAGGGACAGGAGGCTGAAGGAGAGGAGAACCTAGGTCCAAATTTTTTTAAGTGAATCAACCACCTCAAGCAAAGGCAAAGGTAAAGACTGACACTATGGATCTCCCTGTTAAAAATCAGCTTTCATGGCAGACAGGAAGAGAAATGTTGAACTTATACACTAAAATGTAAAACCCTCTCAGTGAAGAATGGGATAGAAAAAATGAGTAGTAGGAATTCTTTATTTCTATGAAGGCCCTTCTGAGATTAGATAGTATATAAATGGGTTATGGATCTAGTAAGCATAGTTGTGTAATACCCCTAACTCTGTTCAAGAAGTGGAGTTTTGAACTGGTCCAATCATTTAGGACAACATGGAACTATTCCCAAAGGGCTATCGAACTATGCCTTACCCTTTGATCTAGTAATACCACTACTAGATCTTTTGTCCAAAGAGATAAAAGAAAATGGAAAAAAAGACTCATATGTCCAAAAATACTTATATCAGCTCCTTTTGTAGTAGGCAAGGACTTGGAAATTGAGGGAATACCTATCAGTGGGAAATGGCTGAACAAGTTGAGTTATATGATTGTGATAGAACACTATTGTGCTGTAAGAAATGATGAGCAAGATGGTCTTTAAAAAAACTGGAAGAAACTTACATGAACTGATGCAAAGTAAAGTAAAAATAACTAGAACACTGTATACAGTAACAGTAATATAGAAAGAATAATTAACTATAAACAACTTAGCTACTCTGATCAGGACAATGATCCAAGACAATTCCAGAGGACCCATGATGAAAAATGGTATCCACTTCCAGAAAGAGAATTGGTGAACCCAGATTGAAGTATACTTGAAAAAAAGCTGTATTTAAAAAATTTATTTCTTATCCGTTTTCTTTTGTAATACAGACAACGTGGAAATAAACTTTGTATGATTTCACATGTATAATTGATATTAAATCACTTACCTTCTCAAAGGGAAAGGGGAAGGAAGGAGGAGAAGAATTTGAAATTCAAAAATGATATTTAGAGTTTTTACATGTAATTGGGAAATATTGAATGAAATAAATAAAATGTTTTATTTTTTTTAAGTTAAGAATAAATTCCCTAAAAATTGTGGAATGGAGCACCTGGAGAAGGTTCCTCATCAATGTTGATCTTTAGTTAAAGACTGGATAACTTCTTGTGGAAATATGATAGAGGACATTCTTTTTCAGGTATCAGAAGAGGTTGATTTTGAGATGGAAGGGACCTTAGAGACCATATAATCTAGGGAATCTTGACCTAAAGTGGTCTGATTCTAAATATATATATATATATACACATATATATATACACATATATACATATACATATATATGTACATAGGTATAGATATAGATAACTGTTTTTCAGTATAACTAGTTTTCAGTGTAATCCAATATATTTTATTTTACGCATTTAAAACATTATTCTGAGAAGGGATCCCCAGGCTTGACCAGAATGCCAAAGGGGTCCACAATACATATAAAAAAGTCCAAATCCCTGCTCTGATCCAAGCACTTCAGTCTATGAACCCCAGAGAAATCAAGGAACTTTTCCCAGATAACATACGCACTAAATAGCAAAGCCAAATTTTCATCCCAAATTTTCCAACTAAAATTCTAGTATTTTTTTCCCCAGTTTCCATCCTTACTATGTGATATTGGACAAGTCGCTCATCCAATCTTTTTGAAACTTTTCCTCATTCATAAAATGGGAATAACAATATTTCTATTCTTCACAACCTTAAAGAGTTATATCCTGTAAGATCATTATATATAATATTTTTTATAATCCAAAGTGCTGCATGTCATCTGTCTTACGAGATTGTCTTGGGCCCAAGTCCCTGACCCATTTATATGGGTTCATGGTGATCTTAGGAAGCTGAGAAAACAACATTAAAGGAAGGGATTCAGTGTTTCTGAAGTCTTCCACATGAACCTTGTGGTCTTTCAAGAGTCTCATTCAATAGGCATGTTTCAAGTTATTCCTCTTAGAGATCAGAGTTCTCTATGTATTCTGTGTTATTTCTCTCTGGATTTGGAAATTTCTTTTTCTCATGCTTCTTGGGGATTCTGAATTCTTCCCTTTTCCTCCTGAGTAAAGGTTCCATATTTTTTCTCCCATCACCACCACTCCATTTTACTAATCACCTAAAACTAATTAATGGGAAGCAAATTAGCATTTCTATTCTCAGTTAAACAATTTGCTGACTTAACCAATGCCTGTTGAAGTCACTGACTGCTATTGGGATCTCAAATTGGATCTGTTTGAACCTAGCAAAATGTTAAATTTAGGGTGGGAGAAAGTAAAAAAAGATGAAGGTAAATTTTAAGTGCCATTTTAGGTGCTAAAAGTCTGAAATGAGGATTGTTAAGATAGAAATATAGTTTAAGAAGAAGTTATCAGTACAATAATTTGATAATCTTTTGTCTAGTATATGGATCTGGGGTTTGGCATAGTTATCTCAGATAAACTCATACAATATGCACTTTAACCATGTATGAGATGGACATATGGACATTCCTTGGCACAGGGAGGGAATGAGTAGGTAAGGGTGTAGACCTTCAGGCAATACTCACACAGTCCATGCTGTAAAGCTTTGGACTTAAATATAAAACAAACTAAAGCCACTGTGGATGTGTGTTCCAAGACCTGGAATTACATCTTAGCTGATTCCCCAGCAACCCAAAATACTGAAAATCTAGCCAGGGGAAAAATAGGGTATTGCTCTGCATAAAAAGAAACCCTTTTATAGGAAGATTTATCCTTACCCAAAAGACAGTGCCATAATGAAGCAATTTCTTCTGCTCCAATCAGAAGCAGGCTATACAATCCAGATCTGGCACATGGAAATTTCAGCCTTAAGTCAAATATTATTTCAAAGTTAATGACAAAATCTATTTTTGCAGTGGTCTTGTTTAAAATATTTCCCCTTAATACTTTCGAAATGCCATAATTGAAAACAGTTATTTGAGATGCCAGTGCATGCTTCTTTAATTATATCCTGTGCCATCTGTTTCCAATGAGAGAGTAGTATCTGTTTGCAGTTACCAATCTTATGAAAAACAGGCTTGTCCTAAAATAGATTGGAACTAAAACCCCAAAACATTTCTTTTCAGAGGCATCCTTTCAACCCAATTAACTTTAATCATTATAGAAATGTTTATTTCCCATCTTAGTCTCTCTTCACATGTAAATTCCTTCAGGGAGAGCAGATTTCTTTTAGTGAATGTTTGAATAGCTCCAATTTGGATTAATCAGAACCTGCTGCCCTGTTTATATTCTAATGGCGAACTCTGGCAGCTTTCTTGGCACATGATATATAGACCCTAGGGCAGCTCTGGGTGCCCAGCACACACACACACACCTTCTATTGGTCAGAGGCAGCTCACCCTTTATCTTCTATTCTCCTTGGATGTATGTGTTTTATGATTTAGTCTGATTATTGAGTGATGAAGAAGGGTAAATTGTGTCATAAAAATACCCACTTCCTAATAATTGTAAAATGTTTTTAACCCTTAAGGTACTATGTAAATGCTAGGTATTGATATTATTACTCTCATTATTATTAAAGTGGATTTTATATATTCAGAACAGATGTTTACAAAATATATTTAGTTTTAGCTGGCATATTAAGCAGGATCTAAAGATATCACATATAATAGAACTTTAGTAATATCCCCCAAATCCTGTCATGTTACCTAATGGGTTTATTGTTAGGCTTCCCCATTCTTCAGGGAGTATTGAGACCATTCTTGAATCATGTTTAGCTCAGTGGGCTACACATTCAGGCTGTTGATATCTTTTCCTGGTCAACTGAGTACTACTCAGCTATGAGGAACTCCAGGAGCTCTCTGATGTTTGATGGATCATGATGGACAATTCAAATGAGAGAGCTTCATCTAGCTGAATTAATTTAAGGAATCCTTAGGACCTTTCCTTTTTTGAATATACTTCTGCTACAGCTAAGTAACTTTCTTTTTCCTCACTATCCAATGTTTGGGTGCCTTATTTTCTTCCAATATTAAACCTAAATTACTAGATGATTGGCCTAAGTCAGGCCAATACAGAAGAGAGACTTTTTTTGGCCATACGTTTGGCATATGGTATATCAATATATGAGATATATTTTCTCTTTTTCCCTCCCTAATAATCTGAGCATTCTGTATGTCTAGTAGTAGTACCAAAATTAGTTTACATTGTAAGGGTTAAATTAGGAGTTTTGACAAAATAAGAGAGCAGCTTTTAATAATTTAAGTTTTAATGAGAATATAGTAGAGTGGTAAATTCATATTATTCCTTTAAGTCAAAGAAAAGAAAACTTCTAGCAGCTTTTAACAATTAACAATTTAATTAAACTAGAGATAAAAGAATAACATAAAATGAATATAGTAAAGGAGAGAAATATAGTTAGGAAGTAGAGAAAGAAAATTTCTAATGTCTATACTAGTTATCCTATAATACCTATAACTACCTAAAACTGCCTATATCTACCTATAACTGCCCTTAGAGAAAGTCCACCCTTCAGCTTAGCTCACCAGGCAGAATATATATATATATATATATATATATATATATATATGTATATATATACACACATATATATATATCTCCCAACCACCAACTAATCACCAACCCCACCACAAGTAACCAAACCCTAACGACCAACTCACTCCTAGCAACCAACCTCCCCACAACTGCCAACCCTGTTGGCAATGGACAGCCCTCACCAATTGACTGGCAGCCTTGTATTTCCTTTTTCTACCTCACTTCCTGTCTCTATCATTCTTCCTTCCTGTCTCTATCATTCCTCCTTCCTGTCTCTATGGTTTCTACTTCCTGTCTCGATGGTTTCTACTTCCTGTCACTGTGAACTGGTTAATCCCTACACATCTCAATGGTAAGACAACCTCTAGGTTGGCCATTAAATTAAAAAAGGAATAAAGAATTTCCTTTTATAACATTAATATAACGATTAGCAATTTATAATTCTTTATAATAACCCTATAAATTAAGCCAATCAACTGTTATTTTCTCTATTTTACAGATGAGGAAAATGCATCTCAGAGAGATTAGCTAGCTCATGGTCACATAACTTGTAAGTGATAGAAGATAGGATTCAAATCTAAGTCTTCTTATTCTTGGCCCAGTGGTAAAGTCTATAGAAAGCAAGAATGAGGTCTCTTTTAGAGAATCAGTGAGATAGCAAATGTTTTGATTGTTCTTGTTTCGTCCCCCAAAATGAATATAATGATTGATGCATAGTAATCACTTAATAAATGCTTATTGAATTATTTATTGATTGCCACATGTCCAGAACTGTCATTGAGCTGTTGGAGGAGAGAAGAAATATCCTCTCCTTCACAGGCAAGAAATCCAAGGAGGAGTTGGTAGGATTCCAAAGTAACACAGTCAAAAGAGAGAAAGAGAGAAGTGGTAACTTTCTCCCTTTATTCTGTACATTACTGGGTAAATGGCTCTTCCTGGCTCAGTCAGCAATCATTGGTTCAAGTGCCCCACTTCCCTGTGATAGATCGGAGAGGAAGTGGGGCACTTGAACCAATGATTGCTGACTGAGCCAGGAAGAGCCCAAGTCCTTTATAGGATTTGTCTAACTCTAGTGAGCCAGATTGTAGTTGGGAAACTCCATGAGAAGAGTCCCTGATCACCTATGTTAATGCAGGGGGATGTGACATTTACATAAATAACATAATACAAGCTAGAATGAAAAGAGAGATTAATATAAAATACTCAAAGAAATTTTTTGGAGAAAAGTAAATCACTTTCATGGAGGGATAGGACCAGATAAAGGAAGACTTCATGGCAGGGGTCAGCCCTGAACTAGGCTTTGAAGGAGTATTTAAACAAACAGATAGTAAAATGCATGTTAGGCATGTGAGATGATCTGAATGAATTCTCAGAGTAGGAAAGTTCAGGACAAGACAAGGAAATAACTGGTAGTACAATTTGACGGGGTTGTAGAATCCAAAAAAGGGATTAATATCAAATAAGGCATATTAGGCTGGACTCATATTAAGGAAGGCTTTAAATATCAGGCTAAGAAGTTTGTATTTTATCTTAATAACAATAAAAAACCACCAAAGCTTTTTGACTGTCTTGAATGATGTCATTAAACTTTTGCACTATATATTTGCTATATATAAATATTTATAGAACTCTCTCTCCATATATATGTATATACACATATTCATCCATACACATATATGTATCTATGTTGTAATTCTCTGAAGTGTAAGTTGGAAGGTTGAGGGGCCAGAGAGAAGAAGACAATTTAGGAGGAAGTGGTGACTGCATGGACCCAAACTTGAGTTAGATGGGACTTCAGTGTTCATCTACTCCAGCCTCTACACAAAAAGAATCCCCATTATGACATAACCAGTAAGTAAATGCTTGTCTCTTCTTGGAGGAAGGCATGAACTTTTGAGGCAGCCTGTTCCATTTTTAGATAGCCTTAATTGTTAGAAAGTTTTAATTGGCATCAACTCTAACACATCCCACTGGAATTTTCTCTTCTTCAACCTTTATCTGCCCATTTCCTTTATCAAACCATCATACAACCAGTATTCAGGACCTTCAGGACCCTAGTTTCCTTTCCCCAGAGCCCTTCTCACTTATCAATGTCTTCCTGAAATGATAGCACTCTAAACTAAATACTATTCCAAAAAAGATCTAAAAAAAGACAGAGAACATTGTGACAATCACCTCCTCATTCTCGAAGTCTGATTCTCAATGTAGCCCATGATCATATTAGCTTTAATGGCTACCATAACACACAAGTGACTCATATTAGAGAAGTGTTATATATAAGAGACGTCGTGAAGGTAAAATCAACATGACTTGGCAACTATATTTAAGGGTTGAAGAGGAGGGAAAAGACAAAGGGATTTTGATTTTAAGAGATTGAGGTGATACTATTGCTATCCACATAAATCAGGAAATTGAAAGTGTAAGGAAGATGGACATACTGATTCTGAGATTCTTACAGGAAAACCAGGTGGAGCTATCCACTAGGAAGCTGGAGATTTAGATTTGGAATTACTAGTTTGTGTTACCTGAGTAACACTATGGAGAAACATGGAGAAACCATTCCATGTTGTCCAAAACTTATGACCTCTCAAACTTTTCTAAAAGAAGAATTGGGTACAAGAGGTAAATGAATTGAAGCTACCTCTACAGGCTAAGAAGCAAGAACCCTAAAGTGATAGCAACCTCACGAATTAACAACAAAAAAGACTAATCTTTAATTTCTAATAAATTTCCATACTCTGTCAACTCTACCAAAGGGACCCATGGCCTTGTACTCAGTAATTCTCTGGTTGCTGCTCTAATCTCTTCCAGTACATCCTACCTTTGACCTCTTTTCACTATTCACTCACAACAAGCAAATGAACTCAATTCTCCACCACCTCCAGCTTGTGAAGAGGAGGTTTACATATAGGAAAGAAAAAACATGATCTGTCTGGGGTCCCAATGTGTACACTGCTAGGCAGCAGTGACCATACAGAGAACTATGGTACAAAAGGAACTGAGCAATGCGCCACTATATGGGGCTACATCAGGCCAGAAGAATGAGATCTGAAATATAGTGAATACCAGTTCTGTCCTCTGAGAGGCCACTCCAGGCAGATACCGAGACCAATGAAGTCAACTTCCCTGTGTGAGAGGAAGATGAGAAAGCTGTAAGGTCCAGCCCTTTGGGGAATCTGATATCAAAGGAAAAAGAGTCAGAAGGTGGTCAATAGAGGAACTTAAGGAAGAAAGACTAAAATTAATGAAGATATGAGGAAGCAGAAAACTCGGTTAAAAACCTTGAACACAAGCTGATAAATCAACAGAGAAAATATTTATACAAGAGAAGATGACCCATGGGACATTTAAACAAATGCAAGTGTCTCTGAACAAATATTATAAGACAAAGGAGAGGGACAGCTGGGTGGCTCAGTGGATAGAGTGCCAGACCTAGAGACAGGAAGTCCTGGATCAAATATGACTTCAGATACTTCCAAGGTATGTGACCCTGAGCAAGTCACCTAACTCCATTTGTTTACTTCTTACCACTCTTCTGCCTGAGAACCAATACCGATATCAATTCTAAGACAGTAAGAAAGGGTTTTAAAAAAAAAAAGACAAAAGAGAATGAATCAATCCCTGAAAAGGAAGGGGACCCTCCAAATACCCAAGAGAGCATAGAATGATAACATTTGTTCCTAAGTGGTTTTAGAGATAAAAAAAGAATCATGAAAATAGAATTTATGGCCTGAACAGTAGAAATAATTGGCAGAATAGAAAAACTTGGACTCATGGTGGCGAGTCTCACCAAAGAAACAAAGGTCCTGGGTTCGAATCTTGCCTCAGACACTTCCTAGCTGTGTGACCCTGGGCAAGTCACTTAACCCCCATTGCCTAGTCCTGTAACAAATAAAATTAATATAGAAGGATATATATATAAGATATTAGGGCTTAAAATTTTTTTTTAAAAAACACTAAAAAAATGAAAGAAGAGAATTAAAAAGCAATAGCATCAAAAGAAAACATGATCTCTATAGAAGCAAAACACTTTTTCTAGAAGACAGGAAAGATAAAAACAACTTAAGGATGATAGGCCTCTCAAAAGAAACAAGTCAAACAATGTAAATATCATAATGCAATAAATAATTGAATAAAACTGTTCAGAATTTTGAAAATGTGCTAATTGAAAGAATTTAATTGTCTTTAGAAAAACATCTTATATTGCAAAATCCAAGAAAAAGCAAAACTTTCTAATTCCAATGACAAACAGCAAATTCTTCTGGTGATCAAAAAATAGATCTAAAAAGAAATTAGACCAATATAAGAGTATTCTGTATCCATCAGAAACTGCAGAAGATAATGAAATAATGTGTTCTAAAGATCAAAGGAGCTCAAGATACAGCCCAAGGTGATATGCTCTGTAAACCTGAATCTTATCATCAATGAAAAAGATAGGCATTCAATGAGATATATTTAAAGCATTCCTTATACATATATATATATATGATGTGAGCAGAAACATTGCAAATACATCAGACAACAGAAAAACAAGAAATATAAACAAATGCAGCAACAAAGAAAGAAGCAAGTAATTACTTGGGGGAAATAATTACTGAGGGAAAAGAAAAAAAACATAGAACTAGAAAGAAAAATACCTAGAAAGGGACTGCAACTACTGTTATAAATTAGGCCTGAGAATTTAGATTTAAGAGTTGTCTGCATAGAAGTGATAATCGAAGCCATCAGAGTGGATGAAATCATCAACAGAAACACTAGAGAGGGCAGAAATTTGGAAGATACAAAGTTAGGGGGCAGAAAGAGAGACAAAGGAGTTCTTTGCATGGGAGACCAAGAAGAAAATGCCCAAAATGTAGAAGGTCTAGATGAGAACAAAAATCAACAGAACCCTGGCATTCAAGAGTCAAGGACTGATAAAGTGTTTCTGGGGTAGACTACTGAATTATGTTTGCACTGTAGGGGAAATACTAATTATAACTTGGAGTAGTTACATTTTATTTGTAAACTATTCATTTATTATTAAATACTATCAATCACTACTTCTCTGGCAGAATTCTTGCAACATCAGCAGTGTACTATTATCTTAAACAGCATGTCATACATAACCCCTCCCAGAGGACTTTCAATTTAAATTGGTACTATAAAATATATGAAAGGGTTAAGGACGGAAGTACATTTGGGGAATTTCCTTCACTGCCAATTACTTGCTTATCATGCTGACTGTTTCTTAGATTGTTTGCTCATTTTCATCCTTTTGTCAATTTTTATCAGTCCTTCATCTTTCTATTATTGTTGTTTTTAGAGTACCTTCAAAGTAATCAAGCTTTCTACCATTAATCAGCTTCCCAATTTGATAGCTTTGTAATATTGCCAATGTTATTGTACCTAACTCTAACTCCTGGTGTCAGTTTTCCATTCTTTCCAATCTAATGGATTGAGTGCAAGCCTGTTAGAGTTATATGAAGAAAATGAGTTCCATCCAGACAAATAATTTATTTATCAGGGCATTCAATTGCAGAAACAAATCTGGTCCAAAACTCTTGGTAGCCAAAGATCTGGAATCTTGGTTTCTACACAGTTAATATATACTTTAGAGAAAGTAAAAATCAGAATATAGAAATTGAGACACCAGGTTTCTTATTGGTGAAAGAAATTGGGATACACTGAGATGAGAGGGAGAGGAGTAGTTTTGTGATGTTTCTTAAGTTGAGTGATGGTTGGGAAGGGGGATAATCTTGTGACTTCTCCAAAATCAGGTGACTTCCAAGATGAACCTTAACTTCACAATATGTTGGATACTGGCAAAATGGAGTCACTGATGCTTTTTAATGTAGCAAGCCACTGTGTCTTTCAAGAGTTGGGATAACCAGTTGAGATTTTGCTATAGGGTGTTCTAAACCAATTCTCCACCTTTTTCAGCCCCACTTTTCCTTTCTAGGCTTTACCTTCCTCTAAACTTTTCTCTCATGCTGGCATGGGAAAGCCTTTTTTTTTCTTCCAAGAACCAATTTTCTTCTGTCTTTTTCTCTCCTCCTTCCCTACTACCTTGGTTTCATGAAATTCAGAAAGTACTCTGGTGGGAGAAGGATGTCTTCCAGAATCCTATTGAGGAGATACTGAGGAAAGTGTGCCTCTTGTCTATCTTTTGATGGCTTCAAAGATCGTTTAAGCTTAAAGTCAAAATGAGTTTATTGGTTATTATATTGAATTAGGCAAAATGGGAGTTGGAAAGTGGGTGAAGGTAAGCTAAATGATCTTGCCTAAATTGTGACACTAAATTATTTTAGAAAAGCTGGTTGATCTTTCCTAGGTACAGAAGTATGAGAAAGCCTTGAGGGCAAATCTTAACTCTCATACAGATAGTTGCTGAACCCAGGGCTGTGAAGCCCTGGGTCAGGTGCTGATGACTTGATAGTTGAATTAATCTCTAGTTTATAATAAAGGTTGTTGGGTATGCCAAAAAGCTATTGAATTTGGCTAGCAATGGTAGTTGTTCCTACCTACCTAATCAATCTACCAAAACCACCCAGACCTCCCAGGGGCCCAATTTCCACCCTTCTCCTCCTTAACCCTCAAGTTGAGAGCCAGAAGTGAAGTCAGTGGTTTGGGGACCCCTTTTATACCCTCACCTAAACTGTCACCCTGGCACCTGGCCTGGGTCCTTTGCCAGGTTCTGTGTTCTAAAGTGGCAACTGCCAGCTTGCACCCCCATGAAAATGGTTGCAGATTTCTGCACATAACAGAGAACACAGGTTAGACTTCAACTTCAATGAGAACTATTTTCAAGTTCTGCATCCCTATGCTTACAATTTCAGTAATTTAGTATAATACTAATTTTTCAATATTACATTTAGCTTTCCCTGGGAGCTTATAATCTAATGGATAAATCCATCACACTTTCTCAGGATTAGACTGATTTCCCTGTCTACTTTTTTTTTTAGTTTAATTTCAAATGATCACCATCATAATCATAGCTGATATTTCTATCACTTTGTTACTATGCAGTTATAAAATGCCTTCCCATGCATCATCTTATTTGATCCTTATGTGACCTGGCCCTAGATATTCATGGTTATGGCTATATCTTCCCTTCATGGTTCTATGGGATCCTGAAGGATTTGTGGGTTTCTTGTTTCTCTGTCATCTTGAATCTTCTGTGTCTATGCTGCCCCTATTTTAGAGGGCTAGACTAGCAGCCAAGATCCTGATAATCATTTAATATAAGAGAGTTTTCACAAGCTATATTTACTTCAAAGCTATAGCAAATAAAATGTTTTTCCCAATAGCATGGTAATTCCTCACCCCATCATAGCCATACCTCTTCAGTTTCAGGTATGAGTCATGAGTGTGTGTGTGTGTGTGTGTGTGTGTGTGTGTGTGTGTGTGTGTGTGTGTTTAGCTGAGTAGGAGTATTAGTCACAAACTTATCTTAGTTCCTGCATAACACTAGTTCCCGTAATATCATTTCTGCTATGCAGAATGATTGACATATAGTGGTTTGGAATTCGGAATGAACTGAAGGATGGCACGAGCCAGGAATGAAAAAGCAGTTACTGGAGAGGATATTTAAGGAGCTGCAAACAGGAAAACAGGGTCTCGTTCTGGAGAGGGATTTCAGTGGGAGGTTGTGGTTGGGTAGGCCAAATTGATTCAGGTTGCCAACAGCCATTAATGACTAATACCTTAGTTCCAGTCCTGTGTGAAGCAATATTATACACCCTAATCATTTATCATCTAAGAAGAAGTGCCGTCTAATACCATCCAACAGTCTGGTTTGTGCAAGAGGAGAAGATAAACATCTAAACTGCCATTCTCAATTCCTGTTACCTTCAAGCTGATAACAGCCAGGCATCTATAGCTTTAGCCAAGTTTTCCTTTGTACCTCTTACCTGCAGTTCCCTGTTTGCCTTTCCCTAAGTTGTTATCATTAAACCCTGAAACTAACTTAGTTTTATGTCATTCTTATCCTAAGGTTGACCATCATCACCTTAGATATCTGAAGTCAATTTAGAGTTATCCATATTATAGGCCAGGACAGGTGGATAGAAGAACTGTGAATACAAATCACAGCCTAGCCATTGATCTACTTAGTCCTGGAACACTTGTTATATTGGAGTTGGGTGCAGCTGCTTCCTCTTGACTCACCTGAGGGGTCCTGAGTGTTCACCTTCACAACTCAAGGGTGACACTTAAGGATTTCCTTAGCCATTCAGCTTCAATTCTCAAAAACGTCAGGGAGGGAGGGAGGGGTACATATCCCTGCTGTATCCCCTGCAGCAGCATCCACACATTTATCAGTCACTCCAGTGTCATAACATTCCACCAAGTTCTTGTCCAGAAGTTGAATGACTGCTAGCAGAAATTAAATTTCAGGGGCAGCTGGGTAGCTCAGTGGAGTGAGAGTCACGCCTAGAGACAGGAGGTCCTGGGTTCAAACCCGGCCTCAGCCACTTCCCAACTGTGTGACCCTGGGCAAGTCACTTGGCCCCCATTGCCCACCCTTACCAATCTTCCACCTATGAGACAATACACCGAAGTACAAGGGTTTAAAAAAAAAAGAAATTAAATTTCAGTTACAGCTTGGCTGGGTTCCTGAAAGTCGCTTCTTGTTTCTCAGGGCATCAGTGCTGTGCTGGCTGAGTAACTCGAATTCTGGAATGACAAAGTGACAAGGAGCCCTTGGGGCCTTTAAACTAACAGAATCACTGATACCGTTGTCTTCATTGCTTCTTGACCTTCCCCAAAATCATTGAGGCAAAGAAGACTATACCTAAAGCTTGCCAGTCTTTTAAATCCCTCTACAGGCAAAAAAAAATCTAGCTGACTGGAACCAGTTACAGGATATATCTATTCATGTTTTTTTAGCCTGTCTCTTCAATGCATTTCCTTTAAATTACCATCATAATTCTCTGGGAGACAACTCCCTAGCATCCTTCCTAAGGAGATGCCATCTGATATAGTCTAGGGATATGTTAGATGTCTATTAACACTATGAATTTAGTAGTATGAGTATAATCATTCTGATTTTGCATTTGAAGAAACTGAAGCACATAAAGATTTCAAGTTTGTCCAGAATCATTTCACAAATAAGTGGTAAAGTCAGGACTTGAACACAGATCTTTTGATCCCTAAGTCTAGCAATTCTTCTATTTCATTATGCTATTCCTAGAGTCAATACTTACATTTTCTTTAATTATTCTAATTTGTATTCTTCTCTCACCTTCCACCCCCACTATCAGATACAGGGAGAATTCTAATATTGTCCAGAAAAACAAACTAGTTTATTCCCAATAGATTCAAGTTCTTTGGGCAGGTCTGGTAGTCCCTACAGGATAGAGTAAATCACATTGATTCTCTACTCCCTTCAATATATTTATGTTGATAAAATCTGTATCCCTTAACCTCAATGGGAAACTTTGAAAGAAGAAAAGATTTCGAGTAGACATGGCAGCTGTTTTTAAGTAGCTAAAGGACAATCATACAGAAGAAAAAATTAGATTTCTTCTACTTGGACCTAGAGATCAGAACTAGAGACAATGTACAGAAGTTGTAAAGTATTTAAGTTTGATATAAAGGAAAACTCTAACAATTAGAGCTGGGCACTGCTTTGGGAAGTGATGATTTGCCCCTCCCTGGCAGGCTCTTCACCTGCATGGATAGGTAGGTAGATACATCGATTGATACATAGGTAGATGAATGGATAGATAGATAAAAGGACAGAGAGATGAGACATAGAGAGATGGATAGCTACAAATGGATGATAGGTGGGCAGGCATATAGAGCATTTATTAAGTATTTACTATGTGCCACGCACTGTGCTAAGCACTGGGGATATAAATACAATAAAATAAGATGGTTCTTACTCTCAAGGTACTCACATTCTAGGCAACTTGTTGAGTAGATTCTTTTTCTGTTATGGATTGGACTACATTGCTTTAAAGGTCCCTTTCAGTTCTAAAATTCTATAATTGTATGACTATAAGAAACATGAAACCCTAGTAGACAGTAGTTTCAATTGCCTTGACAGTGTTGTTGTGGGAGGCTGTGGGCTAACTGGGGCAGCTATAGGGCAAAATGGATAGAGCTCTAAGTCTGAAGTCAGGAAGACCTGAGTTCAAATCTGAACTCACTTAGTGGCCACACTTACAAACTGTGTGACCCTGGGTAAGTCACTTAATCCTATTTGCCTCAGTTAATCTGTAAAATGAACTGGAGAAGGAAATGACAAACCACTCCAGTATCTTAGCCAAAAAAACCTTAAATGGGGACATGACTGAAATAACCCAACAACAACATGGATTAATTGTTCTGATTATACATATTGTTTCTTTTTTTATTTAAATATATATACCAGTGGATAGCATCAATGTTTTTTTTAATCCCTCTACTACAGGCTTTGACTCCATTGCCTCAATTCCAGTTGTGAGATTCCCTCTTCTCTAAAAAGCCAGATTTCCAATAAGACTATGAGTGAAGTAGCATAAATATTATCATTATCATTTTGCACTTAAAGGAATTGAGGTGCAGAGGGTTTAAGCTAAGAAGTGCTTATGTTTCAGAAAAGTACTCTGGGTTTGAGAGACAGTGTGATATAGTGGACAGATTTCTGGACTTATTAAAGGATTGGATTCTATTCTTACCCTTACTGCCTGCTAGCTAGGTATCTGAGCCTCAGCCATTTTTTAAAGAGTTATAGCATCTCTAATACCCACTTCAAAAAATATTTGAGGCTCAAATGAGATAATTCATGTAAAATCTTTTGCAAAACTTAAGTATATATGAATTTCAGTCATCATTATTGTAACTTTATTAAGGGGCAAGTCATTAATTTGTTGTTTTGTGGCAGTTATTTGCCCTTGTGTAGCCCCAAATCTTTTCTCTTTCTTCACTCTCTCCTAATTCCTCATCTCCCTCTTTCTTAAGCCAATATAATAACCTCTTGTACTTTACTCATTTTCTGTTATATGACTCAGTTATGGATAACACATTTTAGGAAATATATTGACAAGCTGAAATCTGTCCTACTCAGTGGTTCCCAAACTTTTTTGGCCTACTGCCCCCTTTCCAGAAAAAAAAATATTACTTAGCGCTCCTGGAAATTAATTTTTTAAATTCTAATAGCAATTAATAGGAAAGATAAATGCACCTGTGGCCATCACCACCTCCCTGCACCGGATCTCTGCAGCACCTACGAGGGGGCAGTAGCGCCCACTTTGGGAATCACTGGTCTAGAAGATGGTAATCAGGGGAGTGGAGGGACTGAAGACAATTCCACTTAAGGTTTGATTGAAGGAATTGGGGGTACTTAATAGGGACAAAAGAAAATTGAAGAGAGACAAAAAAAGCTACCATCAAGTATTTGATGGAATATCAGATAGAAAAGCAATTGAAGTTTGGCTATTAACTGCTTCAAGAAAGGAACTATCTTTTGCCTCTTTTTGTATCCCAGCATTAAGCACAGTGACTGGCATATTAATAGGTGCTTAATAAATGTTTGTCGATTAATTGGTTGCAGTTGTCTGAGGGCAGATCTAGGAAGAACTGATGGGAGTTGCATCAAAACAGATTTTGACTAAATGTAAGGAAATACTTTCTATTACTTTGAGTTCTCTCAGAAAGGACAAACTAACTGGGGACATTAGAGTTTCCCTTTCACTAGATGGTTTTAGGTGAGATTAGCTGACCACTTTTCAAGCACGTTGTGATTATTTTTTCATTTGTCTAAGGGTTGGATTAGATGGTAGATGAGGTCCCTTCCAACTCTGAGATTCTTTCTCTTTATCTTTCTTTATATCAATCCCTGCTTCTCTCCCTCTTGAAATTTTCCATTTTTCCATTCTCAATTATCTTTTTCTATAAACGCCTATTGTAGCTTTCTTTCTGATGAATATCTGAACATGAGGTCATTTGTTTAACATTCATTTTTCCAAGTAGATGTTGAATTTTCTTACCACATTTCTAGCCTCTTCAGCAGCCTCCTTATAACTTCTTTATCCTGATAAATGTTTTGAAAGGTGGATTTTATATGCAAATTGGCTGTATTTATTCATCTCTCCTGTGGAGAACATGTATTCTTCTTGCTTTAGTCTGTTTTCCAATAGTCCCTGAAGAGTTTGAAGGTTGCTGATTGGAGAGGAGAGCAACTTGGATATTTTTGCTTGGATTCAGAATGTCAACTGACAACCCAGCATGTTCCCTGACCCCATTTTTCCTAAAACATGGGAGAAGCAAGGAAGGTATATTTAGCTAGAGGGAGAATGTTGAGGGAGATTTTGATATTATCTGGTTTGAGAGGGTATGCTCTTAAAGAATTACCAGGCTCCAAGAAATATTTAAAAGTAGAGGAATTTACTGAGTGAATGGCTGGGAGGCAGGTGCAGGCAAAGTCTGACTGCCTGAAGAGAAGTGGTCCAGAATTTTTATGCCTTAAAGGAACAGAGACTGTGTGACCAGGAATGAAGGGTGAGGAGGGAGACAACCAAGTCAGATTAGGTGACATTCCCTCATGAAGTGCCTTGGTGTTTGGGATGAAGCACAAGTATACATTGTTTATGACATGTTGAACCTTGATCATAAAGGAGGGTGAATTGCATATCTCGGAAAATCTAATGATATTTGAGATGCAAGCAGAAGGTATACTAAAAACTCTTATTAGAACACTAAGTTGACTCTAACTAATGATTGTTCATTTAGTATTCTGAGATTATCAGAGGAGCAGGGCCAGAAACAAGGCCAATTATGGCCAGGATATCCAGAATATATACAATTATTTCTGTATGAAGATCTTTCACTACCATTATTAATTCATTTGATTTACAACAACCCTATGAGCTAGTCAGTCTCAGTTTCTCCTTCTGAAGAATAAGGGGTTTGGATTAAATGATGTCCAAAGATTTCTTTTGAATATCTTTTATATACATCTCTTTTCTCCTCTAACACTAAACTACCTTAATAGTACAGGTCCTAATCATCTCATACCTGGACTACTAATATAGTCTACTAGTAGGTTTCTCTGCCTTGTATTTCTCTACTCCAGTCTGCCTCCCAAATAAACCATCAAATTAATCTTCCTGAGGCATAGGTTTAACCATGTTAGTCCCCACCCCTAATTACTAAATGTCCAGTGATTTTCCTATAGCCTCTAGGATAAAATATAAAATTCTCAGTTTGGTTTTTTAAGACTTTCATAAGCTGACCTCTTCCTATCTAATTTTCTTAATTCCCTTCCATGTACTCCAAAGTCGAAAGACAACTGACTTCCTTGATGTTCCTTGAACAAGACAGTCCATCTCCTGAATCTTAGCATTTTCACTGGCTTTCACCATTTCCTGGAATTATCATCTTACTCTTATGACCTCCTGGCTTCTCTGACTTCCTTCAAGTTTCAACTAAAATCCCAAATTTTATAAGAAGCCTATCTTGGATCCAACTAATATTAGCCTTCCCTAAGGCAGGATAAATGTCTGATTTATCCTGTCTATATCTTGTATATACTAGGTTTTTTTGCATGTCATCTCCCCACTAGTCCGTGAACTTCTTGAAAGGAGGGACATTTTTCGGGGGAGAGGGAGAGTTGATTTTGTTTTATTTCAGTTATGTATCCCTAACATTTCAGTGCCTGGCAAGTAGTGGGCACTTAATGAATGTGCATTGATGACCTGACTAAAGTTCTTTCCAGATCTGGCATTGACAAAGGGTTTTAATTTTTCATTAAAGGATATTTAACATTTCTTCCTCACAACAACTCTGGGAGGTAGATGCTGTTATTATCTCCATTTTACAAGTGAGGAAGCTGAAGCAGGTAGAGGTTAAATAACTTACCTAGTGTTACACAGTTAGTAAATGCCTTAGGCCAGATTTCAACTTTGTTCTCTGTAAGGTATCATGGTTTCCATTTTTATCATTTAAGTAACTGAGGTTCTGAAAACTTTAGGAATTTCATCAAATTCACAAAAGTAGGATATGCTGGAACTGGGACTTGAACCAGGTCTTTTGATTGTCATATCTGAGACATTGTGATATTTCTCCTTTCTCACAATTGCATATACAATTAAGTGACCATAAATGGATTCTTTGTAGTAATAAAAATACAATAGAAATAAATGCTAGACTTGGGATCACATTGGCATAGAGGACTACCAGAAGAAGTACTTTACTGGTACAGTCTGGAACCTTCTCTCCAACTTGTAGTCTTAGAGTTACCTAGAACACTGAAAAGCTTAAGTGACTTGGGATCAGACAGCCAATATGCGTCAGAGGTACACATATTGAATACAGTAGGTCTCTCTGGTTCTGAGGCTAATTCTCTATTACTATACCAAGTTTTGTCTCACGTTAGTTACAATTCTTAAAATATATTAAGGAAAATTATACCTAAGGCCTCAGGCTTGACTGTATATAAAATATAAAAAGAGATGAAGATGTTATTTATAAATGATTTGGTCTTCTTCAAGCAAGATACATCAGATATAAGGTTGATGATAATTAAGAGATTTACTGGCAACTTGAAGTCAAAAGTAAATGAGAAAAACACATTTATAGCAATTAAAGCTTTTATCATAGGTATTAATTGGATTTAGAAAGCATTCCCACCCCCTAAAAATTCATATGATATTAGCATACATCTGAAGGCAGATTAATATTTCTTTGTCAAAAGGAGAAAGTACCATGATAAGTGTTCTTGGATCATATGATAAAGAGTTTTAAAAAATCATCCTAGATAGGTAGCACTTCACTGAACAATATAATAGGTTGACAATATGCATATAACATGGACTAATTGGAAATAATCAATATTCATTTAACTTTTCAGAGTAAGACCAATAGACCCTTAATGGGCAACATCCAGAGGAATATGTCAACAAAGAAACATGGAGCAAATGTTTGAGTTGTGTGGATTGTTTACAGGATAGGGAGAGACTTATGATAGTGATTTAGGACCAAATCATTGCTATCAGAAATTATAGAAAGTTAATCCTTTAGAAGCCCAGACTTACTGATTGATATAGATTTTTCAAGAAAATAGCATATATTGCCACATATAATTGTAGTTGGTAAAAATTTTGCATTCTTACATGTCTAGAAAGACATAATTAAATAGCTATTATATACCTGTAACTTGCTAACCTTAATAAGATGATGGACGACAAAATCCCAGCATGAAAAATGTTATCTTCCACCCCCCCAAAAGCTTTGAGAATCCAATGAAGAAATAATACTCTTTGTCAGGATAACCACAGAGACAAAATAGTTACTTATAATTGCTTAGACATAACACTGATTTATAAAAATTCAAGAAGAATGTTTTTTTAAAAGATGTTGCTATACCAAGTACTCATAATCTCTGACTATGTGGAATGAAAGGTCTGAAAAATACAAAGACCCAATAGAAGAAATAACAACTATGTGGAAACATGATGAAATTCTTATGAAACTCATCATCCTGGCTGCTTCTAGAGTGGTCCAGACGATCCTACAAATAAGCTTTCAAAATTTGAATTTATATTCCAATACTTTTATTTAATTACAAAAAAGTAATCATTTCATCTATTTGAGCAAACAATTAGCTGAACATTAAATATAACATACAAAAATGATAACTTTTCCAGGGATTGCTTCTAACACAACTCCTTGGCACTGGGACACTGGACTTAGTGTTAGGGAGATTGCTCAAATCCTACATAAGGTACTTAACCTCCAGGACCCATGGCAAGTCACAACCTTTCTGTGACTCAATTTCTTCATCTTTAAAATGAGATGTTGAGGCAGAGCCAAGATGGCAGATTAGAGTCAGCCAAACTGCTGAACTCTCCTAATGTTCCCCTCAAAACAACTTTAAAATGATGCCTCAATGTAAATTTTGAAGTGGTCGAGTCAACAAAAAGTTGGGGTTAGACATTTTTTTTTCTAGTCTAAAGAAACTTAAGAGGTCTGTAAAAGAAGTCTATGATACCAGGATGAAGGTCTATCTGGAGTCTACACACACTGTAGCAACAACAGCTTTTGGGGCTCTCAGCCCAGAGATGGTAAGGGTATGGAACAATTGGTCTGAAAGAGATTATAGGAGACCTTTTGCCAGCACTGGTTATAGCTAGTGCTGATTAGTAACTGTATTGCTCACACACAATTCTGGGTTGCACTTCTAGGGTTCCACTGGTGATTGGTCACAAGGAAGTAAGAGCCCTGGTTATAGTTCAAAGGCAAGGAGGAGAGCTAATGCTTATGGCTACAAGGAATTAGGGTCTCTTCCTCTAAAAAGACCAAAGTGCAGAGTAGGAAATCAGTGACAATATATCTTTCCCAGGATCACATCACTTTGGAAGCACTGAAAACTTGCAGAAGCCCAGAACTAGCTCTGAAAATAGCCAAATGAAAAAATCTGAAGCTCAGGAAAGTGCTCCCCCATCCCCATGTGAGCAAGGTCCAAGTAAAAAAATAAGCTTGAAAAATGAGCAAACAAGAGGAAGAAGAATAACAACAACAAATTGACTTTAAAAAGCTATTATGTTGGTAGGGAAGAGCAAGACATGAACTCAGCAAAGACAGCAGTGTGAAAACAGCTACAAGCAAAGCCACAAAGAAAAAAATGTTAATTAAACCAAAACACAATAAGAATTGATAAAAGAGTTGAAGAAGATGAGTGGTAGGGGAAAAACTGGGGAAAGAAATGACAAATGACAATGATTCAAGAAAATTATGAAAAGAGAATTAACAGCTTGGAAAAGGAAGCACAAAAAATAACGAAGAAAACAATCTTTAAAAACATAATTGTCCTAATTGTAAGAGGCACAAAAATTCACTAAGGAGCTTCCAACAAAGCAGAATTAGCAAAATGGAAAAATAGCTACAAAATTTCACTGAAGAAAACAATTTCCTAAAAATTGAAATTAAGCAAGTGGAAGTTAATCACCTCATGAGAAATTTTTTAAAAACTCAAAAATATGAAAAATAGAAGAAAATGCAGAAGATATCATTGGAAAAACAACTGACTTGGAAAATAGATCCAGGAGAGATAATTTAAGAATTATTGGACTATCTGATCAAAGAAAGATCCTAAACTGCATGCATAAATAAATTATCAACGAAACCTTCCTGATATTAAAAATTTACAAGTTGTTTTTTAATGAGCCTCATTTCTCAAATATATACTGAGTATAGTATGAAATCTAATTTATAAAAATGAGAGTTATTTCTCAATCAATAAATGAGCAAATATTATAAATAGGCAGTTTTCAGAAGTCAATGTTATATACAGTCATATAAAAATGTTCTAAATCACTATTCATTAGAGAAAGACAAATTAAAATAACTCTGAAGTACCACCTATAAGAAATGACAAATGCTGGAGAGAAAGAATGGGAAAATAGGCACCCTCATGAACTGCTGCTGGTGGAGTAGTGAAATAATCAAAATATTCTGGAGAGAAATTTGGAACTATGTCCAAAAGGGCATAAAACTGTGCATATTGCAATACCACTACTAGGTATGTATTCCAAAGACATCTAAGAAAAAGGAAAGTGACCTATCGGTATAAAAATATAGCAATTTTTTTGTGGCTGCAAAAATATTGGAAATTAAAAGGATGCTCATCAGTTGGGGGACTGACTGAACAAGTTGTGACATATGATTATGACAGAATTCTATTATGCTATAAGAAATGATGAAGGGGGTGGTTTCAGAAAAAATATGCCAGGACTTGTATAAACTGATGCAAAGTGAAGTGAGAAGATGCAGGAGAACATGATGCACAGTAATAGCAATGTCATAAAGATATTTGGATATTCTGATCAACTCAATGATTCAAGATAACTCCAAAGGACTCATAATAAAAAAATGTTATCTGCCTCTAGAGAGATGATGAACTATAAAAGTAAACTCAAGTATAATTTTCTCATGTCTTTTATTTTCTTTCCTTTAAAAATATAGCTAATAAAATATGTTTTATATTATTTCACATGTATAATTGATATGATATTGCTTGCCTTCTCTGGGGAATAAGGGAGAAAGTGGAAGGAAGGGAGAGAATTTGGAATTCAAATATAAAAAGTAAAGACTTAAAATAAACAAATAATAATTTTTAAATGAGATATTTAAACATAAATAATAAAATGAGATGGCTATTGTTATGTAAATCTTGGTAGTTGGTGTGTTATTAATTGGATGTTGTTGAGAGATCCTAATGGGACACCTAGATATAGTAGTGATCTCAAAGGTCAACCCAAATACAGCTGATTCAGTAAGAGAATGTGTGGAATCTTCTTACTCCAATACCAAGATAACAGAATAGTAACCCAGGGCTAACAGCCTGAACTAAGGAATCATCTGATTGGGGAACACAGTTGACCCTTGTCCTAACTGAAGCTCCAGTAAGTTGATGATGGTGACTATATTCCTTAGCTTGAAACACTATAGATCTGAATGTTTGGTCTATAAAGACTAATTAATTAATTAATTAACCAATTAATTAATTAACTAATTAGCTTGTTCTGACTGCGGATTTAATCTTAACTGATGTTTAAAGAAATATTGGAAATAACCCTTCCTGGCTGGAATTCTGCCAACTGAAACCTCCTCTTAGACCTTTGAGAATTCACAGGCAAATGGCTTTTTGGAAAGATGGTTTGATTGTTGAAAAGTTTAGGGAAAGGGAACCTGGGTAAAGATGGAAAGTGGGAATTGGGATTCCTAAGTAATCTAAGTTGTATAGCTTGTTGTTGAATCTTCAATTGATTATTGTTAATTAAGAATCTTGGTTGGCTGACAGCCTGGCTAAGGCCTGACTGGCCTCAGCCCTAAGTCAAGGCTTGACCCTGCTGATGATAGATTTCTTTGCAGATCTTCTTGTTGATAATAAATCAGAGAACTGAGGTTGATGGGATACAGTTGAATCCGTCTGTAAACTAGAGTTGGTTTCTGAGTAAAGAGAAAATAAGCCATACCTAAATCCTTCTCCACCCTCTCCCATATATCTCCAAACTGAGACCAAGATCTGTTCATGTCTGTTCCTTTTATAGGCAAATTTTAACTGCTCTGGCTCATACCATGCTCACACCAAGCTCACGACACCTCAGTTCATTCTGCATTCTACGCAGGTAACTGTCTAGCACTCTTGACCCAAAATGGCTGCCATTATATTTCTTTACACTATACCTGATTGCTTCTAATGGCCCCTTCTGTCTCTAAATCTTTCCACTGAACTATATTCCAGAATCATGAAATTCAGTGGGTGAAGGAAGTCTCCTAGGATTATGTCCCATAATTCATAAAACAATCATAACCTATGAACTTGACCCATAAACTGTCCAGGCAGGTGGCTCAGATTAATAGCTCATTAGTATCAGTTATCTCCATCACTAATTTAATACCTTTTTTGAAAATTTCTTTTATAGGAAGTAACAAGTTTGAGAAAAACTCTAGTTGGACTACTCTACCTGCATACCTATGCTCTGTCTTTTTCTATCTGTCTCTCTTACACAGTGTACACAGTAATAGCAATATGGTAAAGATAATCAAGTATGAAGGACTTAGCTACTTTGATCAATATGATGACCCACAATTCCAAAGGACTCATAATAAAAAGTTCTCTAGAGAGAGAGAATTAATAAACTCTGAATGCAGACAAATAGCTATTTTTTCTTTACTTTGTTTACTTTTTATCAGAACATGACTGATATGAAAATATATTTTGCACAACTTCATATATATATAATGAATATCATATTTTTTGCCTTTTCAATTGGTAGGAGAGAGCTAGAAGGAGGGAAAGAATATGGAATTGAAAATATAGAAATATATTTTTTAAAAAGAAACCCTTGCTTTAGATGAAAAGAGAGTCCAATAGAGAAAGCAATAAGAGAGGGACAGTGGTATGGTGAGTAGAAAGCTGGGCTTGGAGTCAGGAACACATGGATTCGAATTCTGCCTCAGACCCTTAAAGTTATGTGATTCTAGGCAAATCACTTCACCTCTCTGGTTGAATTTAATCATCTGTTGAATGAAAGTTTTGGACTCAATTGTCTTTAAGATCTCTTCCAGCCTTACAATTTATGATTATGAATAGAGTGCCAGGCCTGAAAATAGGAGGTCCTCCATCTAATCTGGCCTCACACACGTCCTAGCTGTGTCACCCTGGGCAAGTCACTTGCCCATACAACTTTTCTGCCTTAAAACTGATACCTAGTATCGATTCTAAGAAAGAAGGTAAGAGTTTTAAAAAAAACAAAATAATATCTATGATTCTTTTTGCAATAATTTATGCAAAATTTAATGACAGTTCAAAATGGTAGTGGGATAGCATCAATGGGAATGAAAAAGAGGGACCATATGCAAAAGACACAGAGTGGCCAGAATTATTAGGATTTGACAAGTGATAGTATGTGTGGGAAAAGGAGAGATGAGTATAAAAAGTAAAATAACTCAAAATAGAGCTCATAATACTGGATGACTGAGAAAATGAGGGTACCACAAAGAGTAACAGGAGAAGCTGATATGGTTGCCAAGAGAGGAAGAGTTTGACTTTGAACACATTTAGATGGCAATGTCTGTCACAAACTTGAAAATATAAATCTAGAGCTTAAATAAAAGATTGAGAGTAGAGAGAGATTTGAGAGTCATGGAAAAATCTGGTTAGCAGAGAAGCGAAGAGGCTATAAAACAGAATCTAGCTGCCTTCAATAAATTCAAGACACCAGGCTTAGAGAAAATATATCCCAGGCTACTGAAAGAATTATTGCATATGATTACTGAATACCTGTCATTACTTTCTGAAAGATCTAGGAAAACAAAATGTTGCCAAGGGTAGTGGTGCATGAGATTGATGGATTATTTGAGCTCTAATGCTCTGGGTTGCAATGGAGCTGAGACTGAGCTTCAAAACTGAGTCTGGTACTAATATGGCAAGACCTTGGGAGTTGGGAGGAAGCTGCCTAGGGAGGATTGAGCCAGGTAGGTTTGGAGATAGAGCAGACCAAGTCTTCTAGGCTGATAAAAGTGGGATTAGATCTGTGAATGGCTACTGAACTTTCAGACTGGGCATATAGTGCCATTAGAGAGACAGACAGAGACAAAGAAAGAAAGTAGGAGACAGAAACAGAAACAGAGAGAGGAAGGAAGGAAGGTAGGAAGGTAGGAAGGAAGGAAATGATAAAAGTAACATAAGACTGAAAAAGGACAAATGTCACATTTCATTCTCTTTTTCCTTTTTTGACAAGATATCATGACTGATAGATCAGGGTAATATTGTAGACAAGTTTATATTCAAATTACATAAAATATGTGACAAAGTATCTCATGTTATCCTTTTGGGAAAAATGGAAACATGAATTAAATAATAGAATAGTCAAGTGGGTTGAAAACAGGATTTCTACTTACTACCTAGAATTTTAATGCTATCTTTCCCAGATCAAAACATATATACAATTAGAGTTCAATAGCATCCTTCTCAGCATCTTCCATTATTATCATCTTATCCACTTCAAGTTGTCCTATCCTTTTTCCATATTCCTTCTGCCATGAATATCCTACAAAATTAAAATATTATATTTACAATGGAGATTTTTATGTGTCATCAGAGTATGTATATAAGAAGTTCGTTTTACATGGTATATTACATAGTACTTATAAAAGCCACAAGAGTATAGAAGTCATCATTGCTTAATGGGAAGAATATTGCTTTGGAGTCTGAGGAACTTGGCTCAAAAACTGCCACTCATAAATATTCTTTGTGTGACCTTGGATAAGGCAGTTAACTTCTCTGGACCTTAATTTTCTCATCTGTAAAATGAGGCAATTTGATGAAAATGGACTCTGAGGTCCTTCTGTACTCTAGAATTATGAGCCTGTCAAACAAACAAAAGATTAAAATAATTTCATGGTAAATTAAACAATTTACCTCCAAATTTAAAGTTGAATCTGAATTCTCATATATTTGAACTTGCTAAAACAAGTTATGCTTTTGTATTTCCAGGAGGTACTTCAGGAATAGCCTTGAAAGTTCCTTCTTCCAATGAGAACTGACTTGAAATCACTACCTGTGAATATATTTCTGTGCTCAATTTATGGGGATTTTGCTGCTTGGAGTCACTCGAATGATATTTCTTAATAGAAATGCCTCTCTCTCCCACTTATCAAGCCATTAAGTAAAATATATACTGGAGTGCCTTCATGTTAGCTCCACCCCAGCCTCCTCCAGAATAATAATTTATTTCTTTCCATGCCTAGAACCTCTGTCCTGGGCTAAATTTGTACCATATATGGTACTGCTTCCTAAAAGTTAGAGAATTATTAAACAGAGGCTCCATGTAAGTATATGAGGCCCACTCTGAAAAATAAACTCCTCCAGGAATTTTATGAAGTTCTGTCTTGGCTTGTAACTCCATGCCTTCTTTGAAAATGGACTTCCTCCAGGGAGTCTGGCTACAAGCCCCATCCAGGAAAAAAAGCTTTTCATATTAATTTCAATGATTCTCAGCCCCATGAGTTTCCTGGGAACAGTAGTGACTTCCTCTCTGTAGCTACAGCAGAAGACCAGATGTGGGCTAGTGTGATACCAAGCAAAGGCAAGTGAAAGACAGTGGGAGGGCCATCCCACTGTCAAGTAAGGGTGGATTGTCTCCACAAAAGAACTGAGACACCCAGGCTGAGTAACCATAGGACCATTCCCATAGAAGTATGTGTGTCAAGACAAAGATCCACAATGTCTATCAAGAAGATCTGCATCTATTTTCTCCTAGATGATCAGAATTTGTATGTGGAAGCAGCAATCTCACCATCAGATTATATTTGCCTCAGTAGGCTTGAGTTCTTCAGCAAAATAGTTAGCTTTTTGATCTGGCTTCAAGACCTGTGGATCTTGGTTATGTGATCCTGGGCAAGTCACTTAATCCCAATAGCTCTCTATCCACTGAGCTGTGTAACTCTCCCTTCATTCATTTTTTGAATATTACAAAGACTTACAGGTTAACCACACTTCATGAGAAGTCTCTTTTAACAAAGTAAAATAAATAAAAAATTAAATAATTCAAAGACCTTATCTGAAAGTGCATGTAAAATTCCATATCTGTAGAAAAATCTAATTTTTTCTTTATTTATTTTAAATCTAATTTCTTCCATATTCCTGTCCAATATTGCCAACCACTTTTGTCAAATAGTGATTCCTGCATCTGGAGTCTTCATGTTTATTATTAGTACAGTATATATAGTAGATACTAAAAATATTTGCTGATATGTAACTATTTTTAAATTAATTAAAAGATATTTCCCTCTCCTACTCCTCTGCAAAAAAATGAAAGAAAAAATAAATTTCCAGTAAAAATATACATCATCAAGAAAAATTCCATAAATGGCTCTTTTCAAAAAGATATATTTTTCATTACACATCCTATATCTATTTTCTCTCTGTCATGAATGACATGTTTCATCACTGGTGCTCTGGAATTATGAACATCGTGTTGATCAAAGTTCTTATAACTTCCAAAGTTGTTTATCCTTGCAATGTGATTAGTATAGAAATTGTTCCACTGGTTTTACCCTTCATTCTTGATCAAATTTTAAGTCTTAAAAATTGTTCATTTTTATAATACTGAGGTCATATAGTATAAATTGCTTTTCTGGCTCTACTCACTTTATTCTGTATAAATTCATATAAGTGTTTTCGTATCTTTTCTAAATTACATCTTCTCATTTCTTACAACACCGTAGTATTCCATCACATCCATATACCACAATTTATTCACTCATTCCTCAGTTGATGGGCATCCATTGCCTTAGTTTTGCTATTATAAACAGATTTGCTATAATTTTCTTTTGAACATATAGAACATTTTTCTCATTTTTTGATATTGTTTGGGTCTAAGTCAAACAATGTTATGGTTGAGTTAAAAGAGATATAACTTTTTTTTCCTAAGGAGTTCCAAATTGCCCTACAGAATGATTGTACATATTCACAGGTCCACTGATAGTACATTTATGTACCTATTTTTTCACAATCCTTCCAAAATTTATCATTTTTATTTTTTGTCATTTTTGTCATTTTGATAGGTATGTGTTAGAATTACAGAATGGCTTTAATTTGCATATCTCTAATTAGTAGTGATTTGGACATAGCCAAGTTTTCTTTCCTTGAAAACTACCTTTTCCTAACCTAAGACCATTTGCCATTGGGAGAATTGCTCTTTTTCTTATGAATTTGAATTAATTCTTTATTTATCTTGGAAATGAGATCTTCTTTAGAGAAACTTGCTGTAAATTTTTTTCCCAATTAAATATTTTCCTTTTCATCTTAGCTTTGTTGGATTTTGCAAAAACCATAAATGTTATATTATCAAAATTATACATTTTTATCTTTTATGAGCCTCTTTATCCCTTCTTTGGTTGTAAACTTTTTCTCAATCTGGTAGATATTTTTTCCCTCTTTCTCTAATTTGTTTATGATGTGACCATTTATAACAAGGAAAATATCTGTTTGGCCCTCATCTTTATATAAGGCATGAGGTATTGGTCTAAATCTAATTTCTTCCACATTCCTGTCCAATTTTGCCAGCAGTTTTTGTCAAATAATGATCCCCACAGCTGGAGTCTTCATGTTTATTGTATATTAGGATACTAAATATATTTATTTCTAGATATTATGTATCTATCCCACTGATCTTTCTGTTTTTTAACTAATACCAAATTATTATACATTGCAATTATGATATAAAAACTACAAATATAATTTAAGATCTGGAACTATTGAGTCAGCTTCATTTTTATTTCTTCATTATTTTTTAGACATTCTTGACCATTTTTTCTTCCATATTAATTTCATCATTTTTTTTAGTTCCATAAAATAACCTTTTGTTGTTATGGTATGATAATGAATAAACAAATTAAGTTAGGTAGTGTGGTCCTATTTATCCCTGTTTTCTAGAGTTTTAATAGCATTTTTATATCAGTAAAATCAGGTTAAAATTGTCAGCAGAGTCAGAGGAGACTTGTTGAAGGGCCTAGGAAATGTTTGAGTTTCTTAGAAAGAGCGAATATTATTTATTCCAATGATAAACTCATAGGTTTAAAGTTGGGAGTGATCTTAAAGGTAATTGAGACCAACTCCCTCATTTAATAGATAAGGAAACTGAGGCCCACAGAGAAGTGACTTTTCCAGGGTCACATGGTTTGTATCAGTGGCAAGAATTGAACTCAGGTCTACCCATCTTTAAGTGTTTTGCTCTTTCCCTACACTCCTCTGCCTCTTACTCATTTGAAGAATGTGAGTCAATGTGGTATATAACACTGTGTTGGGAGGCTTAGGCTCAAAACTGGAATCAACTAATTCTGTGACTGTGGGCAATTCTAATGACCTCTTTTAGCCTCAATCTCCTCAACTGTAAAGTTGAGTCATTAATAGTTGCAGTGCTTATTGTATAGAATTAGTTTAAAGAAAATGTTTTTATAAGCTTTAAAACACTATATACATGAATTCTTATAACAAATATTTATTGATCTCTTATATGTAGTGCCAGACACTTTGGAGTTTGTATAATTGACTCTTTTTTTAAACCCTCACCTTCTGTCTTGGAATGAATATTGTGTAATAAGTTAGGGAGTATGGTCCTATTTATCCCTCTGTTTTATAGAGTTTTAATTGCATTTTTATGTCAGTAAAATCAGGTTAAAATTGTCAGTAGAGTCAGAGGGGGCTTGTTGAAGGGCCATGAAGTATCTGAGGCCAGAACTGAATCCAGGACCTTCCATCTCTGGGCATGGCTCTCAACCCCACTCAATCGCCCAACTATCCCCGTATAATCAACTCTTACAGCACTAACAATTTTCTTCATGTGAGAGATTGCACATACATGCAAATAACTATCATAAAGTTCTATATGAGTGGCCCTGATCCTTCTCAAAGCCTGGGTTTAGGACTCTCCTTTCCCTCAAACCTTGAAGCTGGAGCCATTTGTGGAGTCACATCTATTCTCTCAGAAGTCATTGAATGGTAGGAGAACTTTGTCAGCTCCCATGAACAGCAATGCCCCTTTCCATTTTGCCACCACGGGGCCAGATTCAACATTCTGACTATTTTAGTTAGAGCTATGGATGTTTCTGGGTAGCTTGAAGAAAGTACTGAACCAAAAGGTAGGCAGCTGTGCCAAATGTTGTCGAGGCACTTGAAATAGAGAATGCAACTAAAAAAAATCATAAAACCAATTTTTTTCCCCACATACATATCAGATCCTCTGCCTACAAAAGAGTCTCATTCTTTGAAATGGTTCCCTTGAGAAGATAAGTCCAGAGATGATTTGACTGCTCAAAACATTTCTGGAAGTCCTCATTTTGAACCATCTTCAGAAGCAATTTATGAGCCACGTAAGAACACCATTACTTTATAATCTCACCTCATTACAAATATGTCATTACTTAGCTAGCTTGATCACTCACCTCATTCATTACACTTGGCTGAATCACTTTTTTTGATCTTTTCCAACAGCTAAATACAGTCTCAAAGGATGAAGTCTTTTCCCCCACTGAACATATTCAAAGAAGTGAATTCTAAAACAGTCCCAGAAATGTGTTGGACCATGGAAAAGGTATTGGAAAAAATGTGTAGTATTCCAGGTTGACCATTTAAAATCTTATATTTTGAAATGTAGCCTCCCTTGCTTTATTCTTCTCTTCTCTTTACTTTCTTTACTTCCATTTGTTTAGAGTTTAACCATCATGATAAAGGCCATCTACACTTAGAGTGAGGATCTAGTACTTATTCATGGAGGGATATGTCCGTCACTTTTGAAGCACCCCTAAAGTTTATTACCAGGAATAGGTTTTTCATAGTACCATTATCAGAGATCAATTTTAAACTGGAACTGATGCTTTAAAAATCCACCATAATTCTCTGCAGTTGAAAGATCTGATTTCTCTCCTTTCCATGTCAGAGAAGGGGAGCAATTAGGAGACAATGGAAAGGATCATTTTAATGGACTCTATGTTCACATGGGGTGAACCCTATAATAGAAATGATCTTGAATATCATTACTTTCAAACTCTTTAGTTAAAAGATAAGAAAACTAAAGCCTAGAGACTTGAAGTTACTTGAAGCTCATCAGTGTTGGGAAAGCATTTAAAATGTCTTTGGACTCAGCGCAGTGCTTTTTCATGGTCATTTAGGTGTTCTTTCCTAATATCCTTAATATATCTCTGAGCTTCTACAACATAAGAACTTTCTTCTTTCATCTTAAAATTATTGATGATTCTCTCCCAAAGAACTTTGGTGTACTTGGGTTATATTTATTAGTATTTACTGTATTTGAAATGAAACGTCTTAATATCATATAGTTCAATAGTTTTGAAAATAGTTTTAATTAGTTAATATTTAAATAAATAATTTTGAAAATAGTTTTGACTTATGGAGCCTCTGAAAGGGTTTCAGGGTCTGTGCCATATTTTGAAACACAAGTGTCCTTGCCATACTTTGAGAGCCACTGCTCTGTTTTGTATTGTATTTTGTATTGATTTTTGTATTGATTTTGTATTGTATTTTGACAGGGTTACTACTACAGATTTACTTTGCTTAGATTGTTGAAATTTTTTAAAACAAAATATCTTAATACATTCTTCTGCAAAATAGAGAGAGCTATTAGATCAATGACATGAGAATTACATTATTGAGAACTGGTTAAATGACTAAACCTAAAGAATATTAATCAATCAATATTTATTAAGTGCCTGCTTTGTGCCAGACACTGTTCTAACCACTGGACATACATAAAGAGGGAAATACACACCCTGTTCTCCAGGAATCCAGTTGGTAACAGCAAGTAAAAATCCAAATTGGAGAGGGAGTAAGGCTCTTGACACTGGAGTCCACCACTGCAGGTCTCACCTACAACTCAACCTCTTTCCAGCCAATGAACACTTGATGGTTGATGATTCACAGGATAGAGAGAGAAAACCAGATAACACCATCCAGGTGAAAGTCCCACGGAATAACTGACACACTGCCAGTCACTCACCCAAAGTTCTGGAACTCTGCTTTCTGACTGTCACCTTCACTTACTAATTTCTTAATTTCCCTATATCAGTTCTCAAGGAGCTAAAAACCGAATAGAGAAAACAACATGCAAATAAATACATACAAACCAAGTTATATAGAGGATAGATAGTATATAGCAGAGCAAAATTACAAGAATCAAGAGGGATTAGGGAAAACTTCCTGTAGAAATTAGAATTTTAGGTGAGACTTAAAGGAAGGCAGGGATATCAAGCCAAAGTGGAGGAGGGACAGCCAGAGAGAATGTCCAGAGGCCCAAAATGGAGTGTCTTGTTTGTAGAACAGACAGGAGATTAGTGTCACTGTATCAAAGAGTACATTTTGGATAATAAGATATAGTAATATTGGAAATATAGGTGGGGAGGAGGTTATGAAGGGCTTTGAATTATTCCAAATAGATTATTAATAATTGATAATTAGATATTAATGTAGAGAACAGTTCATAGTGTTTCCCCAATGGTCTGTGATATTTAACATTTTCATCAATGATTATAATAAAAACAAAGATGATAATAAGCTTCTCAGATTTTCAGATGACACAAAGTTTGAAGTTCTAGCTAATATATAGCATGACATAGCCAGAATGCAAAATGACTTCTTTTGTTTGTTTGTTTTTTTAACCCTTAACTTCTGTGTATTGGCTCCTAGGTGGAAGAGTGGTAAGGGTGGGCAATGGGGGTCAAGTGACTTGCCCAAGGTCACACAGCCAGGAAGTGTTTGAGGCTGGATTTGAACCCACTTGTTTTCAATGCTGAGTTTCACATAAGATGAAATTTAATTGGGAAAAATGTAATGTATTTGGATTAAAAAATAATTTCCCATAAATAAGGTGATACTCAGAAAAATAGATCTGGGGAGTTTAATGAACTCCAAGCTCAATTTGATTCAGTAGATTGATATAGAAGGCAAGAAATGAATGCAGTGTTAGGGTGCTTTTAGAGAGTGAATGTATTTTAAATTAGGAAACTTCTAGTGTGAATATATTTCATCCATTTCAGACCATATCTCAAGTAAGGTATTCAGTTGTCCAAACCAATTTTTTGAAGGATATTGAAAAGATGAATTGTATATTTGTCAATGTATCCAAGTTGGTGAAGAATCTCAAGTTCACACCATAGGAGGATTAATTGTAGGCAATGTAGATGTTTAAATTAGAAAAGGAAAGACTAAGAAGGGCCTTGACAGTGACCTTCAGTAATCTGAAGGGCCACACAGAATTACACAGTTGTAAAGCTGAGAGGAACCTCTGAAGCTCCATATGGTTCAATCCATACCTTCCATAAGAATTTGTATTATAACATGGAGAAAAGGAGGAGTTAAGTCTTTATTTGAAGATGTCTAGGGAGGGTGAATCCATTGGTTTCTGAAGTTGCCTTTTTTCCCTCCTTGGTGGTACAGTAAGTAGAATGTCAGTCCTGGAGTCTGGAAAACTCATCTTCCTGAGTTCAAATGTAGCCTCAGACACACACTGACTGTGCGACCCTGGGCAAGTCACTTCACTCTGTTTGCCTCAGATTCTTCATCTGTAAAATGACCTGGAGAAGGAAATGGTAAATCACTTTAGTTTCTTTGCCAATAAAATCCCAAATGTGGCCGCAAAGAGTTGGACATGATAAAACAGCAATAATAACAATAATTGTTAGCATGTTCCCTTTCTGTTAAGCCTAAATTTGTTGTTTTTTTTTTAAACCCTTAACTTCTATGTATTGGCTCCTTGGTGGAAGAGTGGTAAGGGTGGGCAATGGGGGTCAAGTGACTTGCCCAGGGCCACACAGCTGGGAAGTGTCTGAGGCCGGATTTGAAACTAGGACCTTGTGTCTCTAGGCCTGACTCTCGATCCACTGAGCTACCCAGCTGCCCATACATTTGTTGTTTTGCAAGTGATTTTTAATTTTTTAATTTAATTATTTTAGAATATTTGTCCATGGTTTCATGATTCATGTTCTTTCCCTCCCCTCCTCCCTCCTACCTCCCAGAGCCATCGAGCAGTTCCATTGGGTTTTACATGTGTTATTAATCAAGACCTATTTCCATATTATTAATATTTGTATTAGGGTGATCAATTAGAATCTACATCCCCAATCATATCCTCATTGAACCATGTGATCAAGGAAATATCTTTCTTCTGTGTTTCTACTCCCACAGTTCTTTCTCTGCATGTGGATAATCTTCTTTCCCATAAGTCCCTCAGAATTGTCCTGGATCATTGCATTGCTGCCAGTACAGAAGTCCATCACATTCGATTTTACCACAGTGTATCTGTCTCTGTGTACAATGTTCTCCTGGTTCTGTTCCTTTCACTCTGCATCAATTCTTGGAGGTCGTTCCAATTAACATGTATAAGGATGATATTAGAAAATAAGTATTGTTTTATTAGTTTAAAGATAAGAAGTAGAGAAGCTGCTTGAGGAAGAATTGGAGTTTCAAATAGAGCTGAGAAAGAGTGTTATTTCAACTGTTGGCATTTATAAGTTATTTCTATGACAGTTACACACTCTGGGTGTGGCATTCCAGGAGGGGCTTCTGGCAGTGGATGGAGCCACTCGCAGCTGCTTTCTCTCTCAGTGCTAGAGAAGGTAACATCTTTGCCTCTCTATCTCTATCTGAGTGAAAGACCTGAAGGAGCAGAGTGTTTTCTTTTCCAACTTGGGAAACACAATTCATTTATCTGTTAGTGTTTATAGATTGCTTAAACTGTGAAAAGACCAAACAAAACGTGGTTTTTGGTTTGGACTCTGAGTCTGCTAAGGCTCTGAGTCCTAACTTGATTCTTGTTAAGTCTTAACCAGCTAGCCTTGGTTATCTTTATAACTTAAAGGCAAAGTTGAGAGTTAGAGTGGTTAGGTTTATTTAGAATAGAATAAATTTGGTTAGTTAGATCAGGGAGGATTAACGTTGCCTGTGAGCCATAGGAGAAGCAGTTCCTTGTGAGACCTGGGAGTTTATTTGGGTGGAGTTAGAATCCCTTAGAATTAGAAATCCTTTTTTCCTTTATGTATATTTAAATAAATAGTTCATTTTTCATAAACAAGAGTCTCTTTAGTGTTCCTTGCACCTTACATTGCTCACTTATTTTTCTTTTACACATGGAATTCTTCCAGTTCATCATTCCTTTTAGCACAATAGTATTCCATCATCAATAGATTCCACAATTTGTTCAGCCATTCCCCAATAAAAGGATATCTCCTCATTTTCCAATTTTTGGCCACCACAAAGAACGTGGCTACAAATATTTTTGTAAACATATTTTCCCCTATTATCTCTTTAGGGTACAAACCCAGCAGTGGTATGGCTGTATCAAAGGGCAGGCAGTCATTTAAAGCCCTTTGGGCATAATTCCAAATTGCCTTCCAGAATGCTTGGATCAATTCACAACTCCACCAGAAATGCGTTAGTGTCCCAATTTTGCCACATCCCCTCTAACATTTATTACTTTCCTTTGCTGTCATATTAACCAATCTACTAGATGTGAGGTGGTGCTTCAGAGTTGTTTTGATTTGCATTTCTCTAATTATAAGAGATTTAGAACACTTTTTCGTGTGCTTATTGATAGTTTTTATTTCTTTATTTGAAAACTACCTATTCATGTCCCTTGCCCATTTATCAATTGGGGAATGGCTTGATTTTTTGTACAATTGATTTAGTTCCTTATAAGTTTGAGAAATTAGACCTTTGTCAGAGATTTTGTATGTGATTTTTATCAGAAAGGACAAAACAAAAATAGCTAATAAGTAACTGAAGCTTAAGAAATTTTGAAAGTTCCACCCATTTTTTGTTCATCTCTCTGGGGTCAAATAGAATAAGTATCATTCCTCTTCTTTATGACAGACTTTCAAATACTTGAAGACAACTACCACATCTCCCATGAGTCTTTTCTTCTCAGGTTCTTGTCACATAAAAAAGTATCAGACTTGTTCTACTTGGCTCTCCAGATCAGAACCAGGAGTAATACACAGAATGTATAAAGAATGAAAATTTCCTAAGAACTTTAACTACTTCAAAGTGAAATGCACCATTTGAGGAGGGCAGGGTTTCCTTTCAGTGGAATGCTTCAAACAGGGGCTGGCAGGCCATTGACCAAAGAGGGGATTTTTATTTAGATGGATTTGAGCTCTCTCCCATCTCTGAAATTCTGTTGATTCATTTTCCCAAGTAATTATACCATATGTACCTTGAAAAAACCTGAGCACAACAATTATTTCACATTCTATAGGTAATGAGACATTCATATATAAATAACCCAGAATCATAAGGTCATAGAATTATAGAATGTATATAACCAAAAATGATTAGATTGACATTATCACCTTCCTTATTGTGGATATTTTGCTTCCATCAATGTAGCTTGAAAATGCTTATTGTGAGGCATTGTGACCAGATATGGAAATTATCCAGATAAACCTCCACCCCCCACTCCCAAGGGAAGGCAACTTCAAGGTATATGCCTAGGGTTTTTATTGTTGTTTTTGTTGTTGTTGTTCAGTTGTTTCAGTTATGTCTGACTCTTTGTGACCTCATTTGGGGCTTTCTTTTGGAAGATATTGCAGTGCTTTCCTATTTCCTTCACAAGTTCATTTTACAAATGAAGAAACTGAGGCCAACAGGGTTAAATAACCTGACTAAGGCCACACAGTTATGTGTCTGAGGCTGTATTTGAACTCAGAATTATGTCCTCCATCTGTCCTAAAATGTTAACATTATCTATATTAAATTTTATTTTTATTTCAATATCTCCCAATTACATTTTTAAATTTTTTTTTAATTTTAAACCCTTAACTTCTGTGTATTGACTTATAGGTGGAAGAGTGGTAAGGGTGGGCAATGGGGGTCAAGTGATTTGCCCAGGGTCACACAGGTGGGAAGTGTCTGAGGCTGGATTTGAACCTAGGACCTCCCATCTCTAGGCCTGGCTCTCAATCCACTGAGCTACCCAGCTGCCCCTTCCCAATTACATTTTAATCCAGTTCCTACCAGTATAATAACCCCTCTGGCTGAATGTTTGACACTTCTGTTATAGGCAACTCTTTAAAATTCTAAATTGTTGACTTGAAGGGGAAGTTTCCTCACCTGGGAGTTCTATATGTCAACAGTTCAACAGATCTGGTAACTATTCCTGTTCCTAATTCTTGATGCGTTCTTTATGCCAAACAAATTAGACTTTTCATGGTTTCCCTTATATGCCAGTCTATCTTTCATTTACATGTCTTTTTTAAGGCTGTCTCTACTCTTTATCCTCATCTCCATGTCTTAGAACTATTAGTCTCTTTCAAGGAGATCAACTCAAGTGCCATTTCCTATAAAACACCTTTCCTGATTCTCCCTCATTGATATATTGCTTCTTCTGAAATTATGTTTATTATCATTATATTTTTTATTTATTTATCTGGGCTTCTGTTGTTTTCACCCTTTCCACCCTGGTGTCCATCATCCCAATAGAATGTAAACTTCTTCAGGGTTGGGACTATTCCAATTTTATCTTTGTCTCTCCAGTACCTAGTACAGTTTCTGGCACATAGTAAACATTTAACAAATACCCATTATATTATTGAATCTGAGGAGACCATGGCTTTAAGACTTGTAGTCCCACTAAATGGATTACATTGAGGAGACTTATAAGGATTCTTGGATCAGAAACATCTCTTACAAAATATTATGATGAGTTAAGTGTAAATGAATCAGAAACATAAGGATTGAATTTCCCTTGAAATACACATGGACTGATGAACCAAAGGAAAATTTTCTTCCCAAGCGCCTTAAGGAAGAACTGGAATGTGATGCCAAAGGATGACGACCTATTTTTCCAGGGCTCAAACACCAGCTAAGCCATTCCCCTCCACCTTAGCCCCCTGCTCCTCATCAGACACCTGACATAAAGGGTGCTGCCCAAACAAAGAATCACGCTTCCCACTTCTCATCCCCTGAATAAGGCAGTCATGTTGGATTAAATCTTTCTTCCAATTAAAGAAAAGGAAAAGGAGCCAAGAGACTAATAGGAAAAGACAGCAAAGCTGCAGGGAGAAAGGCTAAGCTCAGTTCTTATGCTCTGATGAGCCTTGGCTCAAAGGACTCACTGTGTGTGGCTTTTTCTAGTACCCAAATTCCGTGTTTATGATCCTAACTTTGCGTTGTAGAACTTTCTTTCCTTTAATAAAGTCTTTTTTTCTTGTAAAATAACACTCCGTGCCCGTTGGTTCATTTGAAGAATTCCATTGAATGGGAGGGGCTTGAAAACACAAAAGAAATGAGCCTTGTTCTTCCCTTTTTATAAATAGGTGTATAGGCAGAGGAACAAATCTGCAGTTTGGCCCCAGCACGAACTTTGGCTATCCCAACCAAATATTGGTTGAATATATAGATGAGACCTAATCAGGGCAGAATACAGAGGGACTAACTAGTCTTCCAATATTTTCTATCTTCCTTTGACTCTACAATCACAATGACAATGAGCTTCTTGCTGTTGCTTTCACAAGGAGTTCCACTGGCTGTCTCCATGCCTAGAATGCTCTCCCTCCTCATCTCTACCACCTACCAGTCCTGGCTTCCTTTAAGATTTAATTCAAATCTCATGTCTGTCTGGAAGCCTTTCCTGGTTGCCACTCACCCATCCCTAACTCAGTTGCTTCCCTCTGTGCTTACCTTCCATTTGTAGATTAGAATGTGAGTTCCTAGAGAGTGGGGACCATGTTTTAGCCTTTCTTGGTATCACCAGTGCTTAGCAAAATTCCTGGCACATAGTCTGTTTGCACTTAATAAATGGTTGTTTGCCGAGTTCCATGGCCTTTATTCTGAACACTGTTGTGGGCCAAAGTGCTCCACAAATTCTGCCAAATAACTGTAAAAAAATCAAAAGAACATGGAAACAATAACTAGTTGATTTGTGTGAGACTGCCTTTCAGATCAGCTATATGAGCTGCTTAGATTCATAATTATGAGAAAACTCCTCACATCAATCTTTAGATATAACCTAGGTCTTTGGTTGGGGGTCTCTGAACAGCAAGCACAGGTGGATCAGTTTCCCAGTCACATAGGATTAGATTCAAACAATTAACTCTGAAACAGGTGAGCCTTTAAGATCAGAGCTGACGGACAGATACATGGGGAATACTTCCTGCTTATGGAGTGATAGAGGTATCATGACGAAGCATGTACTGGTAAATACTTAATAACTAGCTCTCTAAAAATAATATAAATAAGTAGTATGCATAACTCACTTTTAAGTTTAATCTTCATCATTAAACATTTTCTTCACTATTTTCCTAAGTCTAGACCAAGAATTGGCAAACTGCCGCCTGAGGGCCAAATCCAACATAAAATGTAATTATCATATTTAGTGTTTGGTCTCATTACAAATGACATGTGCCCAGCCAATCAATAATTTTGCTAAACTCGGATTTAGATAATCAACATAATAGTAAGTCTAGCCTTAATCTGTATTTGTTTACATTTACATTGAGAAATAAATACTTACATTGCAAATGTAATAGTCACATCTAGAAAATGATTTGAACTAACTTCAGCCCTCCAATGACAAGATCCAACAAAGGAAGCTAAGGGGTCAAAAAATAAGTATTGAATTTCCCTTGAAATATGCATAGATTGATGAACAAGAGAATATTTTCCACCCAAGTGCCTTAAGAAAAACTGGAACATGATGCCAAAGGAGAATGGTCTCCCAGGAGGGACACTAGTCTCTCCTCCCCAAATGGAAAAAAATATACACAAGATGTTTAAGAATGTCAAAAACTTCAAGAGGTCAAAGGGTCCAAGGACTGAGAAAAGGCCATGAATTTTAGCAGTTCAAAGATTACTGGCAACCTTGGAGAGAGCAATCTCCAAAGAATAGAGAATTGGAAAACTGATAGAAAGGAGTTGAGAAGTGACCTTAAATAATTATAAAGAGTTAGTAAGAGACAAGGAAGTGAAAGATAACTCTTTCTATGATCTTTGAAGTCAAAAGAAAGAAAAATTATATATCTTGAGAAAATGACCTGGCTAATTGTCTTTGGAGGGTTGATGAGATTTGGGTAGCATAGGAGCTAGTCAAAAAGAAATAAATTGAAGATTCAAGATGAGAGACAATGAAAGGAATTATTACTGGGTAAATCTCCTAGAAACTATAGTATAAATTCTGGATAAGAATGAACTTTTCACAAGTAGCTTATCTAGAAACAGAAGCCATCCTCTTAAGAAGGAGATCCCAATAAAATTGGTACTTTACCAAAAAAAAATGTGTACTATGAGATCAAGGATGATTTATTTGTGGCACAGGAAATGGGACACCCTCATGCCAATAAAGAGATAAAAAAATAAAAATAAAGGTGAGGGGAAAAGACTAAAAAGTGCCTAAATATACAATCTTTCTGAGACTCTAAGCTTAAACGAATATGAAGGAAGATCACATTTATACCAAAATAATAACAGCAGAACTTTTTTATAACAGGCAAGAATTAGAAACAAAGTGAATGTTCATTAATAGGGCAAAGACTAAACAATAGTGAAATATTATTGTGCCACGAGAAATGGGAAATATGAAGAATATAAATAAACCTAGAAAAATGTTAATGATTTATTTATGAGTTTGACTTAAATGCGGCAGAGTGATACAAAGTCATCAGCCCCACTCTCTCTTCTGGATTCATCAAAGTTCAGTGGCAAGACAAAAGTCTGGACAACCGATGATGTTCTGGAATGCAATGGATAACCTTGTCATTTTTCATGTCTGACCAAACTCTAATCTAAGCATTCCACAGGGCCTGCTTCAGCCACCTTCAAGGCTATTGGAACAAATTATTCTCATCTGCTCATTCCACCTGTGGAAGTTTTTACATGCTTGGGATAGATATTCTCTAACTCACAGTAGGGTTTGAGGTCTATTGGTTATCCTCAACCTGGTTTAACCCATCTACCATAATAGTTTTCCTGGAGTATTGCTGCTATGAATGATACAACTTCTCAGAGGCACAGGTGAGAGTTGGGTGAAAGATGAACACCAAAGGTAGATGAGCAGTCCTGAAAAGGACTTAGGAAGCCCTCACACCAAAGGTGCTAGCCCTCCCTGAACACCCTCCATGCACCCCACAAATGAGGTAATCTCAAAGGGAAAATGATAACAGAAAGAGTGGGTACAAATTCAACAATTTTTTAAATTTTAAATTTAATTTAAAAAATTTTCCAAAGATACCATCTTCCCTCACTGCTTCTGAAGTTGACAAGCAATTCCACTGGGTTATACAAATAACTCAAAACCTATTTCCTAATTATTCATTTTAATAAGAGAGTAATCTTTTAAAACCAAAACCCCAAATCATATACCCATATAAACAACTGACAAATCATACGTTTTCTTCTGGATTTCTACTTCCACAGTTCTTTCTCTAGATGTGAATAGCATTCTTTCTCTATAAATCCCTCAGAATTTTCCTGGATCATTGTATTGCTATTAGTAGCAAAGTCTATTACATTTGATTGTTCCACAATGTTTCAGTTCCTGTGTATAATGTTCTCCTGGTTCTCCTTATTTCACTCCATATCAGTTCATGTAGGTCTTTCCAGTTCTCATAGAAATCCATCAATTCATCATTATTTATAGCACAATAGTATTCCATCACCATCATATACCACAATTTTTTCAGCCATTCCCTAAACGAGGGACATTCCCTCATTTTCCAAATTTTTGCCACCTCAAAAACTGCAGCTATAAATATTTTTGTATAAACAGATCCTTTCCCATTTTTCTTTTATCTCTTTGCGATACAAACCTAGTAGTGGTATTGCTGGATCAAAGGGCATTCTTTCTTTTAAAGCCCTTTGGGCATAATTCCAAAATGGTTGCAACAATGCACAACTCCATCAGCAATGCATCAGTCTCCCAATTTTGCCACATCCCCTCCAACATCTATCATTTTCCTTTACAGTCATATTGGTCACTCTGCTAGGTATAAGGTGGTACCTCGGGGTTGTTTTGTCTTACATTTCTCTAATCAGGAGGGAGTTAGAACATTTTTGAATGTGATTATTGATAGTTTTGATTTCTTCATCAAATTCAATATTTTTTGTGAAATAAAATTTATTAATACTTTGTTTTTTCCATCACCCATGGTGGTGGTTGTGTTTTTTTCTGTATCCCTACCCTCTCAGACAATCATTCCATAAAACAAAGGATTTTTTTTAGAGAAAAAGAAGGGGGAAAGACAGCAAAAAAATTTAATTCCTTTTCCGTAGACCTTCCACTTTTGCAAAGGAGTGGGGTGGGAAGTGATTTCTTATCTCTTTTTGGAAGCCACATTGCTCTTTGTAAATTTGCAACATTCACTTATGATTGTTTTATGGCAGTTCTTTCCATTTACATTATTATAGTTATGGTCTATATTATTTTCTTGGCTTTGTTTATTGCACTCTGCATCAATTCATATGTTTCCAATGCTTTCCTCTATTCATCATATTTGTCATTTCTTCTTGCACCATAATAATCCATTACATTAGTTGACCACAATTTGTTTAACCATGGTTAATGGGTATCTACTTCATCTTGAGACCTTTGATATCACGAAAAGGATTACTCTGAAAATATTGGTGCACTTGGCGCCTTTATCTTTGTGAGTTATCCTCTAAGCATATATGCCAAGTCATGAAATTTTTTTGTCATCATATCAATTTATTTGCAAAATTCCAAATTGTTTTCCAAAGTGGTTATACTGATTCACTAACCATGCACTAATGTGCCTATCTTCCCACAACTCTTCCAACATTGACCTCATTTTTTGTCATCTTTGTCAATTTGCCATTTGGGTGTGAGGTGAAACTTCAAAATTGTTTTTATTTGAATTTCTCTTATTATTAATGATTTGGAGCATTTTTCCTGATTTTAATAGTTTATAATTCTTTCTAAAACTGTATCCTTCGACTGCTTATCTTTTAAGAAATAGCTTTTATTATGAAAATATATACATATATACATAATATATTTCTACTAGTTGTCTATGTCTTGAATGTATATTCATCTTTTAAAAATTCTAATTTCTCTTTGTTCCCATTCCCATCCCACTGCCCTTAAAATATACTCAAACAAACCTCATATACTAAGAGACTACAGTGTACTCTTTCCATTAAGCCAATGTTACAAATTACTTTTCTCTTCAAGCTACTATTGGCAAGATAAGGATAGCTTTTTTGACTTGACTTCAAGCGTACTTATCATTTTCTATTTTTGGATTCTTTCCCCACAAATTTTGATCAACATATGCATCTCGAAGCAAAATGAGCTGAGGTGTATGTAAGCATCCCTGATTCTTCTTTTCTTAGTGAAGATCTAGATTTACAAGCAAAATTAGGCCTCAGTTATTTCATCCCAATCTGCACCTTTCCCTTTAAATTAATTTTAATCTGCATTAAAAAACTATAATGCCTAGCTTAAGAGAAGCTTTCTCCCTGATGATCAGGCAACACCAATTTGGTAATAGTTTTTCTTTTTTTTTTTAAATTCCAAATTTTACCAAAGCAAATGAAACAATGCATTTCCATATACAAAGAAATGCTAGATTGTACATGAATAAAAATAACAAATCTTTTATATGTTCAGCTGATTTTCTTCAGATCTACAGAATATATCCCATCCACAAATTTCCCATCCCCAATATGAGGATATTTTAAGAAGAACAATGAGAGACATCTGATGTATGTAGAAGAGTCATCCATATGGGGAAGGATCTAGTAACAAGGTCATAAAATAAATTTCAATAGAGAAGATAAGAAATAGAAGTATTTCTTCTTCTATTTGAAGTACACACATAAGACTGTCTGTCTCCAGATTCACGATCTCTTATTTTCTGATGTAATAAAGCAAGCGTGGTCTTGAGTAGACCATGAAGAGGTTGCTTTAGTGAAGCAGTAGCAAAAAGATACATAAGTTTTATTCCCTGCAGTCATGAGGGTACAGAATGCCTGGAGTCCCAGGGCACACATACATAGAGATTTGGTTTCCATCATCTGAGGATCTTTTCAGGGGCAGTTCCAATATTTTCTCTGCAGAGACATTCAATGCCCTTCCAAGGGTCTGTACACTTACCATAGATCATCCGTCTGGACAGGGACAATGCCAGCTATGCTATGTTTAAATCAATTCCAGTCCTCTCACAATATCAGATATCTTCCCCAATTGTAGGATTTCATGATTCAATCTGACTCATTACTGTTATTGGGTATTTCCCCCCTCTATCTCTTGAACCTCATGTTCATATCCTGAAATGATCATCAATGGACCCCTACTCACTGTATCCTTAGGTGTCTGATTTTCAGTGCTTCAGATACATCATCAGGGATGTAGACCATCTTTTGTCTTGTTCTGAATTATCTGGCCCTTCTCCACTCCTAAAATTCCCTGTTGTTGAGGAATGCTTTCCTACTTTTCCTTAATCTTAGTGCCTTCCTTCTAAAGCTACCCTCAATTTATCCTGGATACAGTTTGTTTGTACTTAACTGTTTGCATGTTGTCTCTACCATTAGGCTATGAACTTCTTAAAGATCGGGGACTATTTCTGCCCATCTTTGGATTCCCAGCACTTTCCACATGTCACAAATGACTCATCATTCACCCTCATTCTGGACCATATATTCTTTGTATAATACCTTTCATTTCCACATTGAAAATGTAATTTTTATTATATGTAGTAAGTATATTTATGTGACATATATATGCTTATATATAATATAAATTTGAAAATTTAGATCAAATAAAATATTTTACTCTAAAAATTAGTGTATTGTAAGTGAAATGGCCATTTTTTCTTGAACAAATGTTCTTATATCAATAGGTATAACTATGGAAAAATGAAAGAAAGCACATCTTTATATATGCTATAGTAAACTTATGGCACTCTAACTCAGGAAGAGGCACAGATATTTTTTAAAAAGTAAGAAAGAGGGGGCAGCTGGGTAGCTCAGTGGAGTGAGAGTCAGGCCTAGAGACAGGAGGTCCTAGGTTCAAACCTGGCCTCAGCCACTTCCCAGTTGTGTGACCCTGGGCAAGTCACTTGACCCCCATTGCCCACCCTTACCAATCTTCCACCTATGAGACAATACACCGAAGTTCAAGGGTTTAAAAAAAAAAAAGTAAGAAAGAAAGGTTACCCAACTTGTAAATGCCAGATCTCATAAAGAATCACTGAGGGAAACAGGATTATTTTTGGAGGTCTGGAGTGGGGATTGGGCCAAATCTAACTATAAAATTAATATCATACATTATGTCAAGGAACCACAACTTCTCTCTCAGTTATCCATACCTAAGTGAAAGGGGAGGGCTCATATTGTAGCCATTATTGGCCTTGGGATACAAAATCATCACAGTCAAACCTTAAGACTTTTTTATGCCCAAGACCTCAAGCAACATAAAGCCCAGCCTAGTGTCCTGTTGTACCTATCCATAACAATGAGATTTAGAAGGTGACTCTGATAAGTAAAGATATACAGGGGAAACAATTCAGGAATATAACCCTAATAGGGCTCTTCTATAAAAATGCTTTGCTTATCTTATCTTCTTTTTTCTTCTTATCAATACATTCACCTCCACAGTCATAATATGAGGGCCTAGAGGTCCTAGGTCTCCTTAATTTCATTTCTTTGTATACAAGTACAGTATTCTCAAAGTGAGAAGGATTTTAATGTTGTCCTTGGAGCTACTGGCAAAATTTATTATCTTTCTATTCTCATAACTTAACTGTTTGCGAAAATTTTAAATTGTTGTGAGAATTTTAATTTACAAAGGGCTGTAGAAATGTATCCAGTACAATAGTTTACAGATGCAAAAAGAGAGCAAAACAAAACAAAATTAAGAAATCACTTGCCCAGAGGGGGAAATGTGTTCTTTTGCAACTTGTTCCATGGTGCATTTGTCAGAGAATATTTCACAGACAAATGAGTTTGACTCATTATGACTGTTCTGCTCTTAATAAATATGACCCTAAAAATTGTTGGTAAAATAATACCATTGATCTTTTTCTTCACTGAATGCAATTTGTGATCTATCAGTGATGTTTAAATTTTTTGGAAATTAATTGCTATTTTTATTTTTTCTAAATTCACTCAGACTGGCCTTGCTTACTTTCTATACAAGATTTCTATATTTTTCTTCTCTTTAATCATTTTGCTGTTTATTTCAACATTCTGTTTACAAAGTATTCATTATGAAAACATTTTGTCTATGAAAGGTTCACCTTCAACTTAGCATATTGTGACAGCAATCAAAATTCTTATACTCTTTCCATCTCTTGAGCACCATTTAAAAATATAATTCAAATGTCAGCAGAGATGACGCATCAATTTCACACCATCCATATTGATTCCTGTTCCTGGTTATGTTTCCACCCTTGATTACAGTGGATGACTTTTGTTTGGCATTTGTATCTTTTTCCTTGATTCTTCTGAATAGAATTATATGGTAGAACTGCTGAATAACATAATTCCTGTTATATGTTTGTAGAATCTTTCTTTCAGTCCAGATGACTTATAGGACTTGAATACATTTCAATTTTGTTAAGTCATTTCAAAGATAGGGCTATCTTCACTTGGGACTATTTCTTCCTTGTAATTAGGGATTCTAAAGCAGATTAGAATTTTCTGATTCTGTCAGGTGATAGATGGAAAAAAGGTGATTAATAATTGGGCACCTAAAGTAAAGTCATGCTTGTTCCTTGTCAGTAGTCAGAGGCAGCTAATGAATAGAAACCTGGACCTGGAGACAGGAAGACCTGAGTTAAAATCCAGTCCTGGGGCAAGTCACTTAATGTTATTTTTCCTCAGTTTCTTCAAATATAAAATGTGAAGAATAATAGCACCTATCTTTTAGGGATGTTGTGAAGATTAAATGGGAAAATATTTGTATAAAGCACTTAGTACAGTGCTTGGAATATGGTGGGGGCTATATAAATGTTTTCATCCTTCTAATCTTAAGTCTTTTTTAATGTGATTAAATATGATTTTGGTAAAGACTGTGAGAACAGGATAATTGGTAAGTAATGCTGAAATTCTTCTGAGATTGTTTTATTTAATTATAGCAGTCTGATTTTTTGCTCCATTGGAATGTATTTATTCCTTTCAGCAAAGTTTCTAGTCTTTCCCCTTCCTAACCCTTTTTTTTATACTGTTGCTGTGTTGATAATCCCCAGATACAAATATGATTGTGTCACTCCTTTACTCAGAGATCTTCAGGGGTTCCAATACTTCTAAGATACAAAATTCTCACCTTGGCATTTTAAACCCTCCACAATGAGGTTCTTGCTTCCCTCTCATTTCATATTTGACCCCTTAGCTGATTCTGTATTCCAGGTATCCTGTTCTACTTACCTTTCCCCATATATGACATTCCATTTTCCATTGCCATGACTGTACCAAGTCATTCTCCAGTATATATAATGTACTCCCTCCTCACCTCTACTTTTCAGAGGTAGTTTCCATCAAAACACAACACATTTCAGAGCCCTTGCCCTGCCTCTCCCAAGTTGTTAGGTATTTTTCCATTTTGTAATTAATTTGTATTATTTTATGTGTACTTTGTAATTATCACTCAAGTTCATCCCTTTGTCTCCCTTCTCACATGTCAACATCCTAATATAGGTTTCTATTGCCATTTTCCTGGTCTATATAGTATCTCTATAAAAAGGCTATATAAGGTGTGTAGATGGGTAACACAGTGGATAGAGCCCAACTCTTACTTCAAATCTGGCCTCAGACACTTCCTAGGCAAGTCACTTAAACTCAATTGGCCAACCTTTACTGCTCTTCTAAGAGCTAATTCCTAGTATCAATTCTAAGACTGAAGTTAAGGTTTTTTTTTAAGGTTATGTAGTAGCCTTTCCCATCTCTCTTCTCTTCCCTCTTCAATTCATCCTTCAAATACTTCACTGAGAGCATATTCTTTTTTATCCAAAAATTATATCATGCCACTCCTGCACTCAAGAATCTTCTGGGACTCTGTTTTTTTCCCTAATAAAGTACAAACTCATCTGCCTGGTATTTATGACTTTCTATGATCTGGTGCCACCATCTATTTCCCATCTTATCTCATATTACTTTCTTCCATTATCTCTATATCATAGCCCCAGTGAACAGTTCTCTGATTCCTGAATACATGCTACACATTTATACTTACTTGCCTTTGCTCACCATTATACCTGAGACAGTCTTCCTTCCCATCTTCACCTACTAAACCTACCCTTTAGAGCCATCTTAAATATCATCTCCCCCAGGAAGCCTTCTCCTATATTCAGGACTGGCAATGACTTTCTTCTTTTGATCTTACATAGAACACATATAATATTATTTATTTCTTGCCTCTCACCCCTGCCCACTAAAGAGTTGTGAGTATTTTTTTTACATATCTTTGAAATCTCTGGAAAGACCTAATGTAATCTGTGCATTCATTGGATTCATTAATTAATTTCATCATTGTAGAGAGATCCTAATAAGAAAATTCATCCCAACAATGCAAGTTGTTTGTTTATAGTCTTATTTGTTGGGGGCCCTGAAAACTTCTTGCCCGCCTGTCCATAGTCACACAGGCAGGATGTGTCCAAGGCAGGATATGAATCCAGATGTTCCTTAAAAATGAAACATCTGTCTCCCTGCCACAAGTTGCTCTCCCTCACCAATACATTTTACACCCAAGTACCAAAGGAATTTTCTTAAAGTTCATGTTGGGTCATGTCACTCCTCTGGTCAGTGAGCACAAAGGGCTGATTTCTCTAGGGTCAAATACAACTGTCTTTGGTTTTAAAATCTAGACTTACTTCTTTACACTCCCCATTGTTAAGATGGCCTTTCTACTCATCTTTGCCCATATTTGGAGACATGAAGTAAATAATTCATGCATATATTTATGAACTTAATACTGCATGATACCACCTTTACATGGATTGTTATTGTTCAGTCATTTTCAATCACGTCCAACCCTTTGTGGTTTGACACTTCTTTCTCCAGCTCATTTTATAGATAAGGAAACTGATAGCAAATAGTGGTAAGACACTTGCGTGGAATTGCACAGCTAGTTAGTGTCTGAAGCCAGATTGAACTCAGGAAGATGAGTGGGTACTATGTATAGATTTAGTACAATATTCATAAAATCTCAGAATTGGGTGGAATCAATTTTTATTCTTTTATGCTATTAATGTTTATTTTTCCCACATGTAATAACATTTTTGACATACATTTTCTAACATTTTGAGTTCTCCATTCTCTCTCTCTCTCTCTCTTTCTCTCTCTCTCTCTCTCTCTCTTTCTCTCTCTCTCTCTCTCTCTGTCATTCTCTCTCTCTCTCTCTCTCTGCCCGTCTCTCTTTCTCTCTCTTTCTCTCCTGCCCCTCCATGAGACAGTAAGCAACTTACTACTGGTTATACTTGTTCTGTAACATGAAACATATTTTCATATTCATCATGTTGTGGAAGAAGACACAAAAACAAAACATGAAGAAAATAAAGAGAAAAATGGTCTGCTTTGGTCTGCATTCAGAAGTCATCAGTTCTTTTTCTGGAAGTGGATAGCATTTTTCATCATAAACCTTTAGAATTGTCTTGGACCATTGTATTGCTGAGAATAGCTAAGTCCTTCACAGAAGTTTATCATACATTATTGTTGTTGCTGTGTATAATGTTCTTCTGTTCTTTTCACTTCACTCTTCATCTTTTCCTGTAGGTCTTTCTAGGTTTCTCTGAAATCTTCCTTCTCATCACTTTTATAGCACAATAGTATTCCATTACAATCACATACTACAGTTTGTTCAACCATTCTCCCAATTGATGGCCTTCCCCTCCGTTTCCAATTCTCTGATACCACAGAAAGAATTGCCATAAATATTTTTGTACAAATATATCCTTTTTCATTTTTTATCTCTATGGGATATAGACCTAGTAGTAGCACCACTGGAGCAAAGAATATGTACATTTTTATAGCCTTTTGGGCATAATTCCAAATTGCTCTCTGGAATGGTTGTATCAGTTCACAACCCCACCAACTGTCCATTGGTGTCCCCATTTTCCCACAACCCCTGAGTTGGAATCAACTTAATCCAACTCATTTTCCTTTTCTTGTATAATTTTTTATACAAATAAAATGTATAATAACATCTAGTGTCAGTATGGTAGGGAAGAAGATGACCACAAAGACTTAGAGGCAGGAGAGAGTATAGCAGGCATTACACAATGGTATTCATTAAGGACTATTCTGGGAGGCCAATAATTACTGTCCTACTATGCAGTGGTACCTGACAAAGGTTTGGGCAAGATTGGCTAAATGCATCATTGACCCTTCAACTACAGGCTACTATATCCAGGGCATTTAAAGGAAGCAGCCAGAATGAACTAGGTTGGGCTATCTTGGACAAATAAAGAAGGATGCTGTAACAATTCTGAGATACCTACAGAGGCTGTTTTTGAGGATGGAGTGTAAGAAGAGACAGTGAATCTTAAAAGCATGGCAGGGAAGCTGTTGTTATATCCTCTGTGGGCATCCCTGAGGTCTCATGAATCTCTACTTGGCCACTAGGTAGGAGAAGGTAATAACAGTATTGTTATCTCAAGAGCATTTATATATCTGCAAAGATCATGGGAGTCTGACACACTGATAGGGAGTCTTCATTCTGCCTGAATTCTACAAGGAATAAGGAGTTTATCCATCCTGAAAGCTAGTTATGATTGAACAGCTCTTATTGTCAGAAAATTCTCCCTTATATTTTTTAAAACACTTTTTGTCTTAATAACATCTCTGAGACAGAATGGTAAGAGCTAAACAAGTGGGGTTAAGTGACTTGCCCAGGATCACACAGTTAGAAGTGTCAGGCCAGATTTGAACCCAGCTTTTCCCAACTCCAGGGCTAGCACTATTCACTGTTCCACTTAGCTGCCTGAGACTCTCCCTTTTATTTAGTCAAAATTTACTACTCCCAACAAATGACCACCAGCTGGCTCTTTCTTGAAGACTTCTAGGGAGAGGCAGTGTAGTAGTTTCCAAAGGAGTTGAATCCATTTGGGAATAGTTTATTTGGAAGTTTTGTCTTACATTGACCAGAAAAATCATCTCTTTGCAAGTGCTACATCTTAGCCCTAGTTTTTCGTTCTGGGTTGAGTAGAACAAGTCAAATCCTGTGATCCAGTGACACTGAAATCTTTTGTTCCTTACACAAGATACTTCACCTCCCAACACTATTCATTTTCACTGGTTGTCCTCCATGTCTGAAATTATTTCCCTCGTCGTCTCCACTTCCTGGACTCCATGGCTTCCTTCAAGTTCCTAAAATCCCACTTAGCACTTCCTTATTCTCCTTACTTTTAGTGGCTTCCCTCTGGAACCTCTATCTTGTTTATACTTAGTTCTTTTTATGTTGTCTTCTTAATTATATTGAGAGCTCCTTGAGAATAAGGAATGTCTTTCGTCTTCCTATTTCAATCACTTTGCATAGTCCCTGACAAATAGTAGGTGCTGAATACATTTTTATGATTGACTAACTTAGAGAGTATTATACCACACAAATATCTATGGGTATATCACTCCCTTGATCCCTTAAACAAGCAGTCTCAGTGTTTATTCCATTTCTTTTCTATGCCATCCTCTCTTCTCCCATCCCATCATATCCCATCCCATCCCAACCCTTCCCATTCCATCCCATCCCTTTCTGTCTCATTTTCTCTAAAACCTTTCCTCCCTCCTTCGACCTCATATATTGACCTCTTGGGAAATTGTGGTAGGTGCTTCCTTCAGGTGACTGAAAGAAAAGCTAAATCATGTCATACAAGGGACCATAATAAAGTTTTCTGCTTGGTTGCTAGGCTCCAGAGGGCAGAACTTACAATATGAGATGAAAAAAAGTCTATTAAAGCTGCCCCAGAGTAAAATGTGCTGCTTCTGAAGGTATTGGTTCCTCCTTCACAAGAGGTCTTTGAGTGGAGGTTGGATGGCAATTAGTCAGTGAAGTTAAGTTATGCCTGCTCACATGTGGATTGAACTGGTATCTTCTGATATTCCTTTCATCTATGAAATCTTGTGAATCTCAAATGGAAAGAATTTTATATAGATCTTATCCATAGAAAGTTGAGTCATTATGTGTCAATACAGGACTCAAGCCCATTTGCAGAAAACCAGGATCTCTCGTCTCCCAAGTGTTCAACAGTTCCACCCCTCTTATAGATACAAAGCATTTAATAATCAATTCTCCACCAATAAGGAGAGTCTTATGCCTGATCCCAGGGTTATTATTCACAAGGCTTTGACTCCTCAAATTTTCACATGAGCTTAAATGCAATAGCATATAGATTTAGTTCCTGATCCCAATAACTGAACTAGAACTAGATCCTAATGTTTAAATATTATTTCCATCTAGAAGTTTCTAGGCGTCCTTAGTACAATTTTGAAATTGGATGAAGGATGGTAGAGGGCAGTGGTAAGGAGAGCAAGGCTGAAAATTTTTGGAAATAGTGATTGAACAATCCTTTGGTATTCCATTTTACTATCCGAGGCTATTGAAAATCTGATTTGGGTATTTTGAATTATACTACAAACTTTTCCACTAGTCAACTGTTCCAGCATCCCAGGAGGTTCTTAAATATACTTGAAATACGTCCTGATATTTACTTTGACATATAATGTCATGGAATATGTCTATTTGTGGACTGTTGGCCCCTCCCTCTTGTTTTCAATTTTCCTTAAAGAGAATTTTACTACATAGCCAAAAACTTTACCAGAAAGCTCTTTTGTCTGAGCTAAGAGACATTCCCAACTTCTCTCACAACTCTCATCAACCCCAAAGAGAACATAAAACAAATATCTATTGTTTTTTTTGTTTTTGTTTTTTTTTTTTTGTTTGTTTGTTTTTAAACCCTTAACTTCTTTTTTTTAACCCTTGTACTTTGGTGTATTGTCTCATAGGTGGAAGATTGGTAAGGGTGGGCAATGGGGGTCAAGTGACTTGCTCAGGGTCACACAGCTGGGAAGTGTCTGAGGCCAGATTTGAACCTAGGACCTCCTGTCTCTAGGCCTGACTCTCAATCCACTGAGCTACCCAGCTGCCCCCTATCTATTGTTTTAATGATTTTCTCCTATTAGAAATATTTATTTGACAAAAACCAGGCAAATTTTTATTTGGCTTTTAAAAAGGGGCTTGTCTCATTAATAAAAATATTAAGAATAAACTAAAATAAAACATAATGAAAACACTATATATGCTGGCATTTTCAGAGACAGAGCTAACACCTGTCTTCTTTCTCTTGGTTGATAGGACAGGCAAAGACAGAGTCTTGGTTTCACTGATATATCACCTCTAGGGCTTGAAAGGCAAAGTTACATGGTGGATAGGTCACAGGATTTGGAGTAAGGAATATCCGAGTTCAAATTCTATCTCACACACTTACTAGAGTTATGACTGAACAAGTCATTTATCCTCTCTCTGCCTGTGTTTCCTCATCCATAAAATGAGGGGACTTGACCTTATGCCTTCAAAGATCCCTTCTATCTTAAATTCTATTATCCTACAATAGCAGGTGGAATTGTAAGGACAACAGAATTGTTCAACTTTAACCTAATCTTTAGATACCCTCAAACTTTCTGCTTTAGAGCCTGAGCAAGGAAAGAGAAGATAGAAGGAGAAAATAGTAAGTCTTTTGTGAGAATCAACATTCACTGATGATATTTGGGGTGAATCACTTTTATTTCCCTCAGATGTAATCTTAAATTGTAATCCCTGGCTCTTATAGGGGAGCTTTTACTTCATCTTTCTAGGAACCAAGCCTTCATGGCCCTTTCCAGTCAGGTGTCTATCCCTTATGTCCCTATTTTATTAGCTCTCCTTTAATCATAGTCTTCTCTCATTAGAATGTAAGTTCCTTGAGGTCAAGAACCATTTTGCTTGCTTATATTTGTGTCCTGAGCACTTAGCATCATTTTTGGCATTTAGTAAGTGCTTAACAAATGCTTTTTTCTCTGTTTTTATCCTAGATAAGCAGCTGGTCATAAGGTGGCCAGAGCACCTGGCTTTGAGTCGTGAAGACCTGAGTTCAAATGAACTGGAGAAGGAAATGACAAAACATTCCAGTTTCTTTGCCAGGAAAATCCCAAATGGGGTCATGAAGTCAGACAACTGAAAAAAATGAACAACAGCTCACTATCCTTCTTCAATATATAGATAACAAATGTCCAAATTATAAATGCAGACCTCAAAGTAAATTAGAGAATTCGACAAATGAATTGTATTAGAATGGGAGCATTATCAAAGATAAAACTGTTGTCCTTAATCACATGGGTTTAACGATGACATAAAATAGTTAATAAAACATTCTAATGACTGTTGCCATGCTGAATAGTCTATGTATGCCTTTAAAATATGTGAAATGGAAAGCTCTCACACTACGGAGAAAAAGCAGAAGAAACCAGAACCATGTGGCAACTGGATGTAGGGTGTATCATCTCCAGCATCCTATCTGCTTCTGGAATTGTCCTAAAGATGCTTGACATCCTCCAGTTGACAAACAAGAGTCACATCCTGACACTTTTATTCAATCACAAAAAGCAATAATTTTATCTACCTGCGCAATAGTCTAATGAACATTTATGTCAAAAGAATAATACTTGAAAATATTTTTAAAGTGGAAGCTTAGGCTATTTGGCTTGCCCAAGGCCTCACAGGTCATGGAAATCAATGGTAAAAGTTCCACTTCATTTAATTCCAGAGTTAGAGCTCTTTCCTCTTCACCTTGCTAACAATAGCAGGATAATGACTTGCCCCAGGACTGTTTTTATCTGAACTCTATCAAATATAAGATGGAAAGGATGAGAATAGACATCATAACTGGTATTTATATAGTACTTTGTTAAAAAGAGTGAATATCTATTCTCTCTTGGTTGAGACAGTCTTGAACAGGGATTTCTCTGAGTAGTTTTGATTTGGAGCCCATACTTAAACTCTGTGTTTGAATCATAGTGGATTCCGTGCTTTCTGTGCCCTTATTTCTAGGTTTTATGAGTACTAGTGTTGATCCCAACAATCTATTTAGAAAGTTTATTTTTAGTGACATCTAGTGACTCTGTGTAGCAATGCAAAGAAAGCTGTGATAGGATTTTAAGTAAACTTCTCTAGCTCAAAATGTTGCATGTATCTTGAAAATTCAAATGAAATAACTTTAAGAAACCCACATGATTTCCCACAATTAATTTTATTGGCAAATTATTAAGGATAATATCTGCTCTCCTTTTTGTTTTGCTAATATGTTGTGAGGCACTTTGGGAGAGAAGTGTATTATTTCCTTTCAGCTTAACAATATCCAAATATAACTAAGTGTGTGTTGTTTGGGAATGGGGAATAGGGAAGAGTTTGACATCCTCTTCTGAAGGAGCAGAGAGAATCAGGGCAGTGTAAGGAAGATAATGATACATATTTCATGCTTAAACCTTGTTGTGTTAGATTTGAGGAGATGCTTTGGTTTGCAAATTGTTCAAAAGGTAAACAAAAACTAGAATCTGGGATTCTGGGTTAGAATCACCCCTAAATGCTACCTTGCTCTAATGAACCAATAGTTATGCACAGCTATCCATAAACTCATGTGTTTTGGCTTTTCCTGTGTCCAAAGATTGGAGAGAATTTTAAAACTTCCTCATCAACAACAATAATGTTGAAACTCTGCACGTAACTTCTAGTGCTGAAGATTCTCTGAGAAGTCCGAGAACCAGGCTGTCCTCCTCCGGGTGTCAATGACAACTGAGCCTCAAGTTATACCACTTGGGTCATCCATGCACTGTTATTATGGGAGGTCAGTTACAGACCTTTCAGAATGGAATCCTTGGCTAGGTGGTTGCCATGACAACTGACAACAGCCTTGAGGGTGTTGTTTTGATTAATTCAAGGTTCAGAGAGGTTGGTTGCAAGGAAGACGTTGACTTGCTCCTCACTCTTTTGCCCTATTAGTCATGGATAGTAATAGTAAGTGATATCTTTCCCCACTATGCCAAACATCACTCATGCCCTGTCCCAGATAGTAATGGCCCCCTTCTTCTTCTGGGACCTCACTGACTTCTTCATCCTCAGTCCTTTATCCTCAAGAAAGGAAAGTCTTGGAAAGGAGTTTTACTGTAAGATCAATGTCTGTAGGACTAGGAAGACTCTGTAGATTAACTAGTTAATTTATCTGAACAAAAAAAATTATTGAGCATTTAGTATGTGCAAGGTCCTATAATAAGAGTTGGAAATATGTCTACAACAATGAGAAACAGTATCTGCTTCTCATTTATAGAGGAGGAAAATGAAATCTAAAGTAAGTGACCTACTCAAGGTTGCCCAAGATTAATAGAAAGTGTTGATGAACTCATTACCCTCTGATGCCAAATCCATTGTACTAAAGGGAACAAAAGCACCTCACAGTGGATTCAGGACAATTACTGAACTTGACAACCAGCAAGCAGGACCTTCATCTAAATTAAAGAATAACTTAAATTTTGTCTTTGGAACCCTCACAACTCTAGTTTCATCCACTTTTACCTTTCTTGTTCTCCCCCACCCAATGTGTTCAGTGTCTTCACACTAACCTCCAGTTGCTCAAAGAATTTCGACATGATAAATCATCTAGATCTGTGGTGGTAGCATCACAAGCCTATGACCCAAACCCTTTTCTCCCAGCATGTCCAAGGGTTTGGCTCCTTGGTACGCCCCTCTGGCTTCTTATTTCTATGATCTCTACTCTTGATCCTAGGCTCCCACTTTGATCTAGGAAGAGCGAGTGTATCTTACTTCCCTGTCCTTTAACATATCACAACCATATTTTTAGATCTTTTACTACTAACCATTACAGGGAAACAAAAAGGTTAAAAAAAAGAACACCATGAAAAGTTGTAAAGATAGAGAAATATTTACATTTCACTCTATTCCTATATTCTGTATATGGAAAAAACTAAGCCTTGCTCTGCTGGTTACTCCCTTATCTGTCTGACTCCCTTGAAACCTTCCCTCATTTTTTTCTCCCTCATTTCTCTACCCTCCATCAACTGAAGTGATCTCAAACCTAGAATTCATTTTACATTTTTTTCTAGGACTTCTCCTTTCTACTTATAAAATTTCCGTTTACAACATAATCTCTGTACTTGTCTCCTCTCCTTACTTGTCTTATTAGAGTACAAATTCCTTGAAGACGGGATTTGCATTGTATTTATATTTATATCCCTAAAGCCTAGTAGAATGAGTCACACATAGCAGGCATTAAATATACTTGTTGAATTGAATTCTAGGCCTTATGTCCTTTGATGCCTGGACTGAGTGCTAGAGCATACTTTGGGTTCCTAGGCAATGTAAATTCAGTTTGACAATGCTGGGGGATTATACCTTTCACATGTTGGAAGAGGAAGTGAGGAAGTGTGTAAGTTTGTGATTGTACCTTTTGAAGTAAATATTTCTGTGTAAAAGATTTTAAAAGACAATGCTGGTAGGTATAACCTTCAGTTATAAGCTGTGTGTGTGTGTGTGTGTGTGTGTGTGTGTGTGTGTGTGTGTGTCCTGATCTTAATGCAAGTATATTCTCTCTATTCTCTCTCTCTCTCTCTCTCTCTCTCTCTCTCTCTCTCCCTCCCTCCCCTCCCATTCTTCTGTTGCCACTAGATGAGTCCCTCTTGTGGGTTTTAAGCTGAAATACAAAACATTTATTGCCAGGATGGATAATGTTAAATGAACCTCAAATTTAAGGTTAAACTTCTGGGAAAAGGTTAAGAATCACAGGGTAGGATTAGCGAGAAAGTTAACAAATTGTATGTATGTAGGTATTTGTTTCTTCAAACAAACAAACAAACAAATAAGAAACAAGAGACAGTTAGGTAGCACAATGGATAGAGTACCATTGTACCAACTCTGAAGTCAGGAGGACCTGGGTTCAAATCTAGCTTCAGATACTTCCTAGCTATGTGACCCTGGAAAAATCATTTAATGTCAGTTGCCTAGCCCTCGCCATTCTTCTGTTTTAGAATTAATATTAAGAAAGAAGGAGAAAGAGAAAGGAAGAAAGGAAAGAAAAAAAGAAAGAAAGAAAGAAAGAAAGAAAGAAAGAAAGAAAGAAAGAAAGAAAGAAAGAAA
>NC_058133.1:64724660-64747400 GCF_016433145.1 Gracilinanus agilis
AAAGAAAGAAAGAGAAAGAAAGGAAGGAAGGAAGGAAGGAAGGAAGGAAGGAGGAAGGAAGGAAGGAAGGAAAGAAAGAGAAAGGCAGGAGAGAAGAAGAAGGAAATGTAGGCATGTCCCCTGAAGCAAATGTGTTGGTGTTTGATATAGGATAAAAATAATAAGCCAATGGGCCCTGAAGAAACTCACTGAAATTTCCTGCCTTCTTTTACTTAACTTTAGGTCGAAAGTTCTTACTAGGGCACAGATTTATAGTTCTGGAGCTTTGGATCTTAAATAATTTTAAGATGAAATAATTCCCTTCCAGATGGATCCCTTCTTCTGACAGTAGATTAGGCATTCCACTAAATGCAAGGGACAGAAAAGATAGTCATGAAACAATATATTTCCAATATATCTTACTTTCTTTCCAAGGAAACAATATAAATGCATATAAGTATATATATTTTCATATTATGTAGATATGAAGAGATTTTCCTACGAAGACCACTTGGAGTTAAGGCGTTCAAAAAGGGCCTCATAAAGTTAGCTCCAGAACCAAAACTCAAAGATCATTATATGTTCAGGAAGTGGAGATGATAAGAGATCTCATGCCAGGCATGGGGATCAGCCAATGCAAAATCATGAAGATAGGAAATGAAATTACCATCCTGTATGAGGAAGAATAAGAAGGCTAGCTAGTCTCATCAGTAAAGGGTGGGGAAAAAAGGAATATTGTATAATTGACCTCAAAAAAATTGACCTCAAAAAATAGATTGAGGCCAGGTTGGGAAGAGCTTCACATGTCAAAATCAGCTTATATTTGATTCCAGAAGTAGTAGGTAGCAAACTAGAATGGATTGAGAAAGGAGGAGTAAACTATATTTTAGGAAAATGACTTGACAGTTTTATGGATGATGGCATGGCACTGGAGTGGTACTGGGAGAGACTTGAAGCAAGGAGAGCAATTTAAGAACCAATTTCAATAATTGAAGTAAGAAATGATAATGGCATTAACTGGGGTGTAGTAGATAAGGGATATTGAGGAGGCAGAAATTACAAAATCTACCAAATATGAGATGGTGGTAAATGAAGAGTAGATGATAACAGTGTCTATTTCTTCATAGCTAATCAAAGAAAAAATTTAACCTTTCTACCTTCACTAGTTTTCTCTTGATACTTTTCTCAAATTTGTCAGAAGCCAAAAGAGAAATAGAATCACGTTGAAGCATTTTGACCTTAAGAGAGCTGAATTGTCTCCCCCTCCCTACCACAATCAGAAAGGATGGGTTTTTCATCCTCAAAGAAGAGGAAAAACCTACCCCCTTCCTAAATAGCATTCTGGATGTTAACCATATTAGACAACACTTGCATTATAAGACAAACCTCTAAGGACAGAAATAATTTCTCCAAATCTCCCAGGAAAAGCCTCTATATTTAAAAAAAAAAACTGACTCAAATGCAAACTACTTTTTACTAAAGTTCCTTATCTCTTTCCAACATTATTTTTAGAAAAGTCATCACTAATAAAGAGAACTTAACAAGAGGCTTTTAAAATGAGATTTACTATAACTTTGTGATAAGCTTTTGTTATTCTCAGTGATCCAGACTCTTCCAACTTTAACCAATTTCCTCTCTTTCCTCTTTAGTTACTGAGCTCCAATCCTTACAGGCCAGTGTGAAATGGCGCCACCTGGTAAGTAAAATTTTGTGGAACAGTGTATTGTTTGAAGTGCAGTTTGAAGTGGGTTTTGGGGGTGGTGGTGGTGACCTCTGCTGCTGCCTCTTCCCAGCCACTCAAAGCAAGTCCTTTCTCCCTCTGCTCTCTCTGGTATTGGGGGTGTGGGAGACGCCTGGGTACTCACAGACAGCTTGAATTTGCCCTCTGGGCACTTGAACTTGAGAACCTTTGCCAAGGCTGGTCCAGTCCCAGCCTTTGTGTCCTAGAGTTGTTACTAGGACAGAAGATAAAGGTTTAAAAAAAAAAGAAAGGTAGAATGGAACTTGCTCTTGTCTTAGAACTTGGTTCCTATAATCAGTACTTAAAATCTTATTTATTGATATAGCTAAAGATATAAATGTAGACATAGACATAGAGAAAGATGATAAAGATGCAGAAATAAAGATACTTTGGTTCTATACTCTGCCTCTTCCCTCTCTTCAATGAAACTGCTAAACCTCTTCTCACATCTTTGACAATGACCTTGACCAACACTTGCTCACATTAACTCCCCAAAATGAAAAGAATAAGGAAAACTGGAAGATAAGAAATGCTGAACCAAGACTTAAGTCTGCAAGTATTCCCTCCTTTTCTCTTATGGCCCTTGACTCATTGGCTATTAGCAGAAAGAATAGGAAACAATTTCTGCCAGTACATTTTTAAGCTCCACCATAAGATTTTTTTATTCACCTTAGGAGTCACTGAGTGATATGAAAAGTGCCAAATTGGGAATCAGATGGTATAAGTTCAAATTCTGGCTCCATAGTACAAACCAGCAAAACTCCTCTTTCCAGAATTAGCAATGATTTCTTAATTGCCAGAACTGATGACCTTTTCTAATTCCTAATTCTTAAATTCTCTGAAGCATCTGAAACTATTGACTCTCTTTTCTTCCTGGATAATTTCTCCTATCTGAGTTTTTGTGATGCTACTTTACAGTTTCTCCTACTTGTCTTATTTTTCTTTCTCTTGTCTCCTTTGTAAGATTATTAACTTTATCATTTTCCTATTTACAGATGTGCCCAGACCATCTGTATTCTTCCTCTTGGTAATCTTAACAACTCTCATAGGTTTGCTTATTATCTCTGCAGATGACCCTTAGACCTCTATTACCAATCTTAATCTCTTTCCTTATCTCCAAACCCTCATCCCAAGTTGCCTATTGGAAATTTCCCATTGCATGTACCATAGACAGCTCAAATTCAGTATGTGTAAAACTGGATAGTATATTTCCCACCTACATACTTATCCACCCCTCTTCTGAACTTTCCTATTTTTGTTGAGGATACCAGCATCCTGTTAGTCATCTATATTGCAAACTCAGGGCTCCCTCTTCCTCACCCTACATATTAAATCATTTGACAAGTCCCCTCACTTCTGCTTCTCAGCATCTTCTATCTGTCCCCCTTCTTTCAACTCACAGGACCACCACTCTAGTTTATGTCCTTATCCTCTCACCTTGACAATTGAAATTAATCTCCTAGAAGTCCCATTGCCTCAGGTCTCTCCCCTCTCCAATAATCCTCCATACAGCTGTCAAAGAGATATTCCTATTCTGACTATATCATTCTTGTGGTTCCCCATTGCCCCTAGGAACAAATGAATTTTTCCACTTGTCATTCAAAGTCCTTTACAACCCAGCACCAACCTATCTTTCTAGTCTCATTATATATTATTTCCTTTTATATACTATATGATCCATGCAAACTGCCTTCTTGAGGTTGCTCACATAAGACTTTCTCCCACCTCTGAGCTTTTTTCTCTCTCACAATCTGTTGCCTAATATGCTTCCTCTTTACTTCTGTCTCTTGGAATCTCTACAGAATTCAATTTAAATGCCATTTCCAATGTAAAACATTTTTCTATCACCCTATCCCTAAAAATACATTTTATCTTGTTTATACTTAAGTGTCTATAGGTCTTCTTCCCCGCTACTCTCCATAAAATGGAAGGTCCTTGAAGGTTGAGGCTTTCTCATTTTTGTTTTTGTATCTCCAGAGTCTGACAAAGCAGGCATTTAATAAACATTTGTGCACTGATTGAACATAGCAAGTCCATAATGAATATTTATTGCATTTGAGTGAATTCAAAGTAACAGATTTGTTGCCTAGACAATACTGCTTCTTTTCATCTCTCTTGTGTCATATGTAATCCAAGTTTAGCACTTTATTATTTAGTGAATTATATTGTTCTATCTTCCACATGTGCACATCTTGCTACCTCAACAAGATTTTATATTCCTTGAGGGAGAGATGGTATCTTTTTTTGTGTCCTCTAATACTAGAATCCCAGTGGCTTTAACTGATACCCATTAACTACACTACCCTATAGTTTTTTTAGCTGGAAAGTTTTTGCCAATGAGGCTGGATTTTTACATGCCTTACATTCAAGTTTTCTTTCATATTGGATAGAGTTCTCTTCCAGAAGTCAGGAAAATCTGGATTCAAAGTCCAGCTGTAGACCCTTCCTTGTTATCTCTTTGGTTTTCTCATCTATAAAATAAGGGAAGTAATTATAACTGAAATGCCCATTGTACTTTGAAATTTGAATCTCATTTCAGCCTCTCAATAACCCTATAATTGTGGATCTTATCTTTGATTATATCAACTTCATTGAGACTGACAAAAGTAAAGGGACTTGTCTAGACCTACGCAAAGCATTAAGCATCAGAGGGAGGGTTTGAAGTCAGTTCTTCATGATTCACAAGTTCAATTCTATCCAATTTATACTATACTGGACTATCCATATGACATTCGATTACTTATTTCCCAAGGTTTTCTGAGGAAAATGCCTTGTGAACCCTAAAATTGTATATGGGTATCAGTTATTTTAACAACAACAATAATAACTGAGATTTCTACATCTACAAAGTGTTTTATACCTATTAATACACATTGGCCTCACAGTAACCTTAAGACATACGTCCTATAGGTACAGTTATGATTCCTGTTTTACAGATCAGCAAACTGTGTCTCAGAGAGGTAAAATGACCTGTCTCTAGTCACCCTTCAGGTAAGGATTCTCCTCTCAACAGTCTTGAAGAGAGGAGAAATAGAGCATCTTTGTGTGATAACTGATATAGTTATTTAGTTTGACTTTTTTCTTCAACTTACAGGAAAATGTGAATGCTGATTTGTGGAATACTTTCTGTAAACTGCTGAGTGATCAAGCTATCATCTTGGCCATCAATTCCAGGTATGTGATGACTTTTCACTTCATACTAGGCATAAAAACAATTTTTCTCCTCTAGACTCTCACATGTGGTGATCATTCATTAGCTACATCTATAGTTCTAACGACTGAAGGAGAAAAGAGAGAAGAATACAGATCAGAGGCATGGTGATAAATCTTTAACAATTAACTCCTCAAAATTTTTTTATGCACAACATATGTTTAAGTTTGATCTGTGGCTCTAATATCGTCTCCCTCACTTTCTTAATTCTAGGCAATCAACAAAAACAATAACTCGAGCCCTAATTTATGGTTTGCCCATTTCTAAGTTGTAAATGTTCACACTGGAAATTTAATAGTTGCTTGGTTTGAGTTGGTTGCAGTTTACCCTTGATATCATATCTCCAAACGTTTTTTAAAAATCACAAATGTCTGACAGTGCAACTCTTTATGTATGATGAGGTGATCATAATTTATGTGAGGAAAGAATCATGGTGGAATCTTTTTTAAAAAATCTCTAGATTTTTTTGTTAGCTGAAAACCACATTATGATTTAACCATCTGATGTGGCAACCAAAATGAATGATGTGATACTATTATGCATTATTGAAAGTATAGGGATATGACAAAAAATAAGATTATACTCTCATGTGATCATACCACATTTGGAATATTATATTCAATTCTTAATATTGTACTTGAGATTGAAAAATTGGAGCAAATCCAGGGAAGGGGAACCATCATGTTAAGAAGATTCAGAACTGTCTAGAGAAGTATCTCAAGAACTTAGAAATATTTAGTCTGGAATAAAGAATATTTAAAAGGGGATCTAGTCTATCTTCAAATATTTAAAGGACTGTTATATAGAAGAGGATCTACTTTTGGTTTGGTTCCAGAGATAATTAGAACCAATAAGTGGAAGCCATAGGAGGCAGATTTCTGTTTAATGTAAGGAAGAAACTCACCAACAATTAGAGCTATGTAAAAATTAAATGGGCTACCTCAACAGGTAAAGAATTCTCTAAACTTGGAGATTTGCAAGTAAATGCTATAGATCTCTTACTCAGACATGTCAGAGAAGAAATGCAAAATTGGGTTGAAAAAGTTTGAGCTACATGATCTTTGAAGACCCTTCTAACTTGTTAGATTCAGAGTCTATGATAAAAAATAATTGCAATTTAAAAAGAAATTGTATTCATTTTAATTTTTAAAAAATCACGTTCACATTACTCCAATCTGAATTCTTTTGGATCTAACTTAGTTTTCTGAGTCCTGAGCTTATGGATCCAATACTAGTTTGTTTGAAGCTCATAGTGCATGAATGGCCAAATAGAAACTCAGACACAAATGAGATTTTTCAGATTGTATGAAGATTCTGAAATAAGGACAAAGGGGAAAATGCCATCATAAATTATATTAAGGCAATGATTTAAAAAGTGGAAAAATCCCATTTTTGAAATACAGTACAATTTTAGAGTTAAATAAGTAATACGAACATTATCAATTCTATTCAATAAAATCGATGGGGTAGACAAGTTTCAGAAATAAAACAAAAATCATTTATCATATTTGCTTGTTAAAGATGGACGAATTCTGTCTCTTCTTCTTGGTCTGGTTGGTTCTATCTATGCTATAGTATTTCAGTTAGAAAAAAAATTATGCTAGACTGAGTTGTAAACTCATTCCAAGATATCATGTGTAGATAGGCAGGTTATCTTCAGCTAAGAGACAAACTCCCTGATCCCATTCCTAATAATAAGGGTTTTTTTGATGCTACTTCAGCAGATAGGAACAACTGGGAAAAACTCAGAAAAGTTTGGAAAAGTTTGCAGAAAACATGTGGGTCAAAAGTGGGAGAAGCAAAGAGATTGTGCAAAACCGAAGGTGTTTAAAGTATCTTTGCTGGAGGGAACTGACCTCAAAGGTAGACATCCAAGTATGAGGTGGTTTCCTGGGCTTTCCTCCTCCATGGCCAAGTTTTCCCCCTGCTTCTCACTGTCTCTGAAAGTGTACTCAAGCACTTGCTTAAAAATAAATACCTCTAGGAAGGTGAGGTCATCTCAATCATTCACATATTTATGTGACATATTTCCATCTCATTTCTCTACTTTGATTACCTCTCAGAGACTAGTTGCATTAATTAAATTAACAGCAACTTTACTTTGGTTGTGTGTTGTAGAGGATTTGTTTTTGTTTTAGTTTTGTGACTAGATCTTCTCTTGCCCAAGCTAGACGAGAAGCAGTCATTCAAGGTCTGATCAAAATATCAGGTGCTTTCATCTGTTCTGTTTTTCTGACTTGGGCTGGTTTGCCTCTCTGTAGGCAACCTGATGGCCCTCTGCTCCTTGAAATGATCTTAGTGAAAAGGTTAGCCCTTTTCTTCTCATTCAAAGAAGTTGCCCAATTCAAGCCGAGACCCTACCTCATGAATGAATTTGTCCTGATCTCCAGCTGACTGAAGAAAAGGTTAAAAATGACCAGATGATGCATTTCTCTTCCCAGCTACATGGATCCCTTAGACCAATTTGATATCCAAGTGCAGACAATAGAGGGAAGCTTTCGAAATGTGTTCTCCATGCCTAGTTTAAACAAACTTCAAGAAAGGCAAAAAAATTCAGATGATCAAGAGGACATAGAGGTAGCATTTTATATTATTCATTTGTTATAGGTATTGTGTAAAGAGAAGTAGACCAAGGGGGCCAGAGAAACAGGTTATGCTACCATCTCTGCCACAAATTAAGTGATCTTGGGCAATTCATCTAATCCTCTGAGCCTTGTATTCCTCATTTGTATAAGGATGGGAGAGAGGGAGGGATGGAAGAGAGAGATGCTGAATTGAGATGGCTTCTCAGGTCCTTTCTAACTCCAAAGTCCCAGAAACCACAAAGACAACATTCAATCTTTTCATCAGATGTAGTTCTACTTCCCTCACCAGAAATCATTATTTTGGTGGCCACCTTCTTTCTGGAACTGAGAAGACATATTGCTTCTGTTCTCATATGTGGCTTAGACAAGGATTAATGATGGTCACCAAGTGTATCTCCCTGAGGTCTCAATAAGAGAGGGAGACAGGTCCATTAGTCATATTATTGTTAAGGTTACAAGGTGCTGAATTTTGTGGAGGTTTTGGATTAAAATCATATATCAAATAAGAATCACGTTAATATAAATTATAATCCATTGATATCAATAATTGATCAATTTATATCAATAATATCAATTAATTACTACTAATATATATTATTAATATAAACTATAATATAATCATATATCAAGGCAGCTATTTGGTACACTGAATAGTGCTGTAGCCCTGGAATCAGGAAGATTTGAGTTCAAATTTGATCCCAGACATTTACTATGTATTCCTGGATAAGACACTTAACCCCTGCCTCAGTTTTCTCATCTATAATATTTGGATAAGAGTACCTAATATGTAGGGGCATTGTGAGGATCGAACAAAATAATATTTGTCAAAAGTATCCAACACAGTTTCTGACACATAGTAGTCAACGTATAATGCTTATTCCCTTTTCAAAATCCTGACTCATTATTTAGCCTCTCTTGGCCCCAGTTTTCATATCTATAAAATGAGGTGGTTGGGTTAGATGACTTTTAAAATTCCTTCCACTTCTAAAAATATTATTCAACGTGCCTACAATCCCCATTGAGTGACTGGGGAAGAGAGGGACATTGGAAAGGAGGCTAGGTGGCGAGGAGAGAGCTTGGTAGTGAAGTGGGTGACAGGGACAGGTTAATTAATGAAAAATAGTTCTTAAGAAGTTTGAAGCAAGAGCAGAAAAGGGTGTTGAGGGTGAGAGAAGAGAGTTCGGTGGTCCTTTATTTCTTCAGTGTCAATATCCAGTCTTGAAGGGTCATATTGGTGTTTGCATCTCGTAGACGTTTTCATCCCTGGATCCCAAATTGCGCCTAATACTAACTTGTTCATAGTGTGATTTTTGCCCAAGGCCAGCTCATAATTCTGCTTTCTTTTTCTCTTTTAGCACCTGTACAAAAGTATTTTATGCATCTTTGAGGACACACTTCGGATCTTGGTAGCTAAAGATCTTTACAAGCTACAGATCTTACGGGTAAAGTAGACAACCAAAAATAGGGCGATTTCTATTCAGTTCTTAAAAAAGAACAGAAATTTGAAATTTATATTCCTGTCACATGTCTAGGAATACAGACATGATTCTGTTCTTGCCCTTGTCTTCCTGTTCCCTTTAATTCTCTGGTGGTGACTCTCATCAGCTCTTGAATTAGATAGCAAATCATTAAATAAATAAGGTTTCACCTCTTCTATAAGAATGAAAGGGAAGCCATGGTTTTCTGCTCCAACTCTGGCAATCCTGATCTAGATGATGTTTGGCCAATCACCAAACTTCTCGGGGCTCTTGGTACTTCTCTAAAACTTTAATATAAAAAAGGGGAGTAACCTGCATTGGGAAAGGGTTTCCTCACCCTGGAGTTCCCTACACAGTCCCAAGATAATCATAGATCCAGTCCCTAATCCTATCCCTGTAGAAAGATTTAAAGAAACAGCTCTAAATAAATGGAAAGATTTTTTAAATTACTGATGAGTAGGGGGCAGCTGGGTAGCTCAGTGGATTGAGAGCCAGGCCTAGAGACGGGAGGTCCTAGGTTCAAATCCGGCCTCAGACACTTCCCAGCTGTGTGACCCTGGGCAAGTCACTTGACCCCCATTGCCTACCCTTACCACTCTTCCACCTATGGGTCAATGCACAGAAGTTAAGGGTTTAAAAAAATTACTGATGAGTAGGTTATGCCAATATAATATAAATGAAAAATGGCCTGGATTGATTAATTTGTTGTGGAAAAGAATTAAAAACTGAGAGGATGCTCATCAATTGGAGAACAGTTGAATAAGTTGTGACATATGATTGTGGTGGAATACTAGTGTGATTATAAGAAATGATGAGCAGGAGGGTTTCAGAAAAACCTAAGAATAGGTACGTGCACTGAAGCAAAGTAAAACAGGAACAATCCACACAAGTAACAGCAATATTTTTTTGAAAAGCTTTATTTAATTATTTAATTTAGAATATTTTCCCATGGTTACATGATTCATGTTCTTTCTCTCCCCTCCTCCCGACCCCCTCCCATAGCCAATGAGCAATTCCACTGGGTTTTACATGTAACAGCAATATTGTAAAGATAATCAACATTCAAAGATTTAGTAGCTCTGATCAATACAATGATCTTCCATAATTCCAAAGGATCAGTCATCTCCAGAGAGAGAATTCATGAGCTCAGTGCAAAGTGGAGCATATTTTTTCTTAAAATGTTTTTGTTTTATTTTTAGAACATGTTTATGCAGCCTTTTTTATTTTGGCATGTCTTCATATTTTGTCTTCTCAATGGGGTAGGAGTGGGGTTTAAAGGAGAGAGAGAGAATGTTGAGCTGGAAATAAAAATAACCTTGAATAAAAAGCCAAAATAGAGGATTCAGCATTTGATCCTGCAGGTTATAAGGAGCCACAGGCAATTTACTATGTGGGTGGAGGAGTGGTAAGAGATCTGACTGACAGCATAAAGATAATTGAATTCATGGAAACTAAGAAGGTAAAGCAGACAAAATTTGAGTTCAGCTGACAGCATATCAGAAATAACCAGGATTTGATGGAAATTGCAATGGAATTGTTGATGGAAATTGCAATGGAATTGTTGATGGAAATGTGCAAATTAGAAATCTAAAGGAAAACATTTCTGAAAAATAGAATTGATCATGGATCTTGGAACAGTAAAACTAAATGGATGGATCTCCTAGAGATTATCTAAGTCCATTTTAGACACTCACATTCTTCCTTTATTGTTTACTCCCAATGAGACAAGCCACTTAATCTAGGGGCAACTAAGTAGTGGTGTACTGAGTGTAGGACTCAGAGCCAGGAAGACTTGTGTTTGATTCCTTCCTTCAGACATTATACAGACAGGCTATAAAATGCTGGGTAAGCCACAACTTCTTTCTGAATTAGTGTCCTTATCTGTAAAAATAATAATAGTACCTACCCTCCAGGTAATGAGAATATTATCCAGAATGATGATGAATGCAGAATATTATTCCAGGTAATGAGAATATAATCCAGAGCAGATGAGAGAATATATGTAGTTTTAAACCTTAAAGCACTATATAAATGCTATTATGAATAAAGTATTATTCATAATATTGATATTAGTTATTAGTATGACAACTTCTCAGGACTTTAGTTTCTACATCTGTAAAATCACAAGGGATGGAGGAGGGGGGGGTTGAGCTAGATAGCCTCTGAAGCCATGATCAGTCACTATGGCCTTAAATTAAACTTTCTCATTTTACTGATGAAGAAGTTGAGGATCACAGAGATTAAGTGATTTGCTTAGGGTTACCCATGTGTAGAACTGGGAGTCCATCCTATGCCCAGTTCTTGGTCCAGCATTCATTCCTTTACCTCCCTTGTGCTCCCAACAGGAAATGATAATATGGATGAACACAGAGACCAAATACTTGCAAGAACAAGGTGTGACCATCATAAGCAGAGTCATAAAGTTTTCAAGAAGAAAAATTCAGGGATATGTAAGTCATAAAAGTCCATATTTCTGTAGTGCTTGCCTTCTCTCCTACCCCAATCCTTTTTGCTTATTTTCTCAATAGACAGAAGCATGCTTAAAAACATTTTTGCTGGTAATATGAACCATTAGGAAAGGAATCTTTAAGTCTCAATTTTTTTAGTCATTTAGTGTTCCCAGAGGACTATTTTGGACACATCCATGCATAATAGTAAATGCCTCGGTGATGAGTATGTCCCAATAATCTAGCTATTCTACAAAACTCAGATTTCTTTTGTGTATGGATGACTGTTCTTAGAATGGATGCTTGGTCCTCTTCTGTCTGTAGTTAATGTTAAACAATCTCTTTGTAAAGAGGCTGTTTGGAATTTAGAACTTTGACAACAACATGATACATAAGTGGTTCCCAGTTAGTGATTCTCAGGTCTCCAATTTGCAATGAAAATCCACAAATTTGCACTAAAAATTATTTAATGGTGCCTTAACTAGCAAATAATTGCAGAATATTATGAGTAGGATATTAAGCTACTGTGGGGCATTAAAACACATTTTTGTCATTATGGAAAGAGGTTTCTGGAAGAATCTATACTGAGAATTATTGCTATACATGTGGAGTAGGTTCCCACCAAAGGCATTTGTCTAGTTAAATAGGACTCTCCCCCTACATTGTAATTTAAGTATGATTTTGAGGGACTGATTGGCCTGAGATGATAACCATCATGTATATATCATTGCTACTCTCAGGAAAGTTTTGTGATGAAGGGAGAAGCCTTAGAGGAACCTGAAACATTTCACTTCAGATCCTCACCAGAGAATGGAGCATAGTGCCTTAAGGAAACCATTCCTGCTTGGCAATTCTAGGAAAAGGCCACATACAGGCAATGTAGAGGCTGACCATTTCTATACGTAGAATCAGCATGTCAACTGATTATAAGTTGGGACAATGTGTATATGTCCCTCTCGCCATCTTTTTTTAAGGAGGACCACATTTGTAGCATGTGATATGAGCTCTGCCTAGAATTGAATGAGCCACTGGGATCTTTCTTCTTTTTTTCCCCCATTGGAAGGAACCTCAGAGGCTCTTTTGACCAAACCCTAGCTAAAAATTCCTTCTGGAAAATTCCAATTTTCTCTTCTAATCAAACTAGTTCAAAGCTGGAACAGAAAGTGAGTAAAGGGGAGTGATAATCAGGAATTTTCTGGAAGAGACTCTTAGTCAAGTACAGGAGGCAGGTTATTCCAAGAGGTTATAGAGAGGTTTATCTAAGACTTCTGTGATAACCTGAACTTTGCTTTTTATGAATAGAGGAGCATTAAGATTATATTCATAAACTCTGTATGGAACTCAGGGTAACTGGGGGCTCAGTGCCATGGCAGAAATTGTACACGTCACCAACACTTTCCCAGGAATACTGCTTTCTGTGTCTTCCTCCCACCCAAGAGTGGCAGAAGCATCTCCAGGTTACGCGCCCTCCTCTTCCTGGCCCCAATGCTCTGGCTAAAGCAGCCTCATTCTGGGGTGCTCCCTCTTTTGGCAATCTGAAATTTGAAACATATGAGATTTGAAATCTCATTATGTCCCAGAATACTTCCTTCTTCTCACCAGGCATACTCCAGGTAAGCCTGGTGAACTGCTGCCTCCTTCATCTGCCCCCAATACAGAAAGAGCTTGCCATATCTGTGAAGATATTTTAAAGATTCATTAACCTGCTTTGTGGATATCACCTGGTGTTTGTATCTGTGATAGTGTTGGGGTATAAGAAAAGCCCTCTTTGAGATGCCTCATTTTATAGGGAGCACATTAAAGTAGATAAGCTCTCAGTCTCTCTCTGTCTCTCTTTCTCAGAAAACAATTGACATTCCATGTATGGGTCACCTGGCAGCAGAACTGGCTGTTTTATGCACCCATGCAAATCTCCAAATTGTTATCCAGGCTTCCATCGCAATGTATCACCTTCTCTGCATTATAAAATTCCAGAATGGTAAGGTGACTCTGCCCTCATGCTTGGTCCTGACTAGGGTAAGATTTCTAGTCTGGGTTTTTCTACTCACATATTCTGGAATAAGTTCTATGTCTGGATTTCTCTGAAAGTCTGGCTTGGTGGCCTAAGATCTACTATTTTTTTTAGACATTCACAAGGCTAGGACACTTGCCTTTGTTTTTCTTTTAAGACTCCCAGAAGAACCACTCGTCCATTTGGGCTTTGAAGATGGTCTTATTCCTGTTGCATTTCTTGTCAACAAAATCTTGTGTTTTGAAGCTTTAGGGGAGTTGTGGGGCTAATAAAGAGAACAATATCTTTTCCCATCAGGGTCCTATTGGGCATTTTCCAACACCTTTTCTTCCAAGGCCCCAGAATTCTTGCCATGTCCCTATAGGACAGTTGTGAATGTGTTTACTTTTCCTCAGGTCCTTTCACATTTTCATACCTTATACCTATGAAAAGTAATAAAGGGGAAGAGAGATGGGATAGAATTAGAATCAAAGATGAGGTTTAAAGCAAAATATTTGATAGATGGATAGGTATGTATATCTATATATTTACACACACATATATACATACATATTAATAAAAAGGTATAAAGAAGGAAGTCTTTCATTGTTGATACCCTTTCTCTAAAGTTAATTCTTTAATTCTTCATTGTAATCACTAGAATTTGCCCTTCCCTAAAACACTAAAGCCTAGAAGTAACTTACTAGAAGTTGAAAGGATGCAGGGCCCACAGAGAATGACCTTATTTTCCCCACTTTTTCACAATTTGACACTAGGGAATGTGAACAATTCCATTGTTTCATGGGAGAAGGATATTTTAACAATTGTTATTCAGTCATTTTTCAATCATGTCTGAATCTTCATGACCCCATTTGGGATTTTCTTACAAAGATACTGGGGTGGTTTGCCATTTCCATCTCCAGATCATTTTACAGATGAGGAAACTGAGGCAAACAGTCACATGACTTGCTGAGGGTTACACAGCTTGTAACTGTCTGAATTTGTCTTGAAATTTTCCTTGAAATTGTCTGAAGCTGGATTTGAACTCACCAAGATGAGTCTTCCTGACTTTAGAATTGATTGTGTAACCACTATGGCACCTCACTACCCTTTGTCAACATTAACTGCTTTTATAGCCCCCCACTTCAATGAAATGAACAGCAGCATTGTGGAAAGAGCATTGGATTTCGAATCAAAAGAAATGGACTAACATCTCAACTCTGGAACAAACCACTGAATTTCTTTGGACCTCAGTTTCCTCATTGTAAAATAAGGTCTTCTCCTGTAGTCTCAAGCTATGACACTAAAACCTATTTAATGAATCAATCCACTGGCACCTTTATTGACTGCTACCCTACTTCTAAATGTTTTCCAAACTGCTGGTCTACCATTGATTTCCCCTCCTCCAAATTTTTACACCCTCTCATGCTTATCAAGAGTCATAGAAACAGCATATCTGAGGGCTTCTGGCTTGTGTGATCAATCACGTAATTTCACAATTTTTCTATCCCCACAACCTGGCTTCCTTTAGACCTAAGCTACCCTCTTCCAAAATGGCTCTACGAATCTTTGCCAGTTTGCACATCTAGCAGGGGAGTCAGCATCATTCAGAAGATCAATACAAGTTTCTGGATTCCTAGATCATCAAGAGAGAATATTCAACATTATAGTACTTAACCCTAGCTAGCAAATGAGTGTACTGACATGGGTCCTTTTCATTTACAGTGGAAGTGCCAGCAGATTCGTCAGTGGAGGTTGAAAACTGTTTATTTTTTGTTCCTTTTGACAAAGAATTAACTCCTAAAATCCTTCAGAAAAATAATGAAGCTATTGCTAAGGTAACTCAATTCTTGATTATTTATATCCTCTAAACTATGCATTGGGTCATGCTTAGTGGGACAATATTGTTCAAGTTGCTTTTACCCAAATATTTCTAACACACTTATTTGAAGAGAATTGGGGGGAAAGACATGTAGTTTCATTTATATAGGGAGCTCATTGTGTAGTGATTCCCTTTACTGAGGTCATTTTATCTCTAACTTAGACTTAAAGAATATCCTGGAGACACTGAGAAATTATGCAACTTGTCCATGGTTACACACCTAATATATGCTAGAGGCAGAGCTTGAGCCCAGATCTGCCTGAGTAGGACAGCTCCTCTCTCCATCATCTTTTCTTCCTCTCTAACATACCTCTTAAAAAGGGGAAGGTGGAGGAGTTTAGAAACAGAGAAAAAGAGAAAATGAGTAGAACTCACAGCTTTCTGATGTTCAAGCCTGTATAGTCAAGAAAGTACCATACGTGGCGTAACAAAACCTGACGGTTTCTCAGCTCCAACACTTAAGAGCTTTGGGACCACTGGAAAATCAAATCACTTCTCAGGGCTCAGTTTCCTGAGCAATAAAATTCTGAAAATAATATTTCCTCTGTTTATATCACAAGGTTCTTACGGGGAATACACTCTATAAACTTCTAAGCTCGCATATGTGAGTTATGACTAGGTTACCTTCCTACTCTAGAACTTCTGTCTTTTGGTTTCTCATAATTTAATCAATAATTCAATTCAAAACAAGAAACATATATAGAACAAGGAGTATATCCAGGACACTGTGCTAGAAACTAAGAATACAAATGTAGTTCATAGGTGTCCCTGGAGGGGACTTTAGGCTTTAGGGTTCCTCCTCGTTTTTGAAAGGGGCAAAGTTAACTAACTTCACAGATTCTCTCCATATTCTGGGATCTTGGGCCAGGACATTGTTCTCTCTAGTATCCTCTCTTCATTCTCCCTTTCTTTGCCTGTTTATTTATCTGCCTACCTTTTTCTCTGTCTCTGTCTCCTCAAACCCTATCTGTCTCTCTATCTCTCTATGTGTCTGTCTGTTTCTCTTTTTTTTCCCCTCACTCCCATATCTGTTTTTCTGTCTGTCTGTCTGTCTCACATGGAAGTAGAAAAGAGGAAATGCTTAGTCATTCCTTCATCCCACTCAATTCCTTCATCCCACTACTAGTTTGTAAATCATTTTGGTCAATAGATATTAAAGATAGAATTACTGTATGAAGAACAGAGAACTGTGGATTTTAAAATTAGTATTCAATATTTCCAAAGTATAATATTTATAGAGATTTATTAATATTTAACTAGAAAGCTAGAGAACACAGGGAACATTCCCCCCACACTTAATGTGGAAAAGAGAGCTAGGGAAACAAAGACCAGGCACCACTCAATTCACGTGGAAGAGAAAGCTAGAGGGACATTACCAAAAACTTATATACAATCACGTGAAAGACCCACGTAAACAGAAAGGAAAAATGCAGAAAGGAATTTTGGGTAATGTTGTTTTCTGGATTCAAGATTTTCCGATTTTACAGAACCTTAGGTTTTTTGTTGCTGTTTGCTTGTAATATTTCCTGTCTGTGTGTCCTTCCACATTTTATTCAAACTCTGGTCAGAAGAAGAAACTAAATAGATGGTTAGAAATGGAGATAAATCGATATTGATATACAGATATAAATATCATATATGGATTATATAGAAAACATAACAGACATATAAATATTTACATACACATTGTGAGACACATGTATGCATTACCTATGTATTGGGCTATAACCATTGAAAGTCTGGAGAGGCAGTATTTCTTAATTTTTAATTAGTTTTAATTTCTTTATTACTAATATAATAATTAATATCTTTATTATTAATTTAATTAATTTTAATTTCTTAATTTAAAAATAATCTATCAAGGACAGTTAGGTGGCTTCTATGGAAGTGGTTTCTAGTATAATCTAATAACAATATTGCTGTTATTTTCCCCCCTGTTGATCCTCACCCAAATATTCTCTGTCATATTCTTCTCTGTATTTGATATTTCCTCGCATGAATATATTTTCTTGATGTATAGTCCATCCTATACCTTTTGAATAAATCATTTCCATCAAGAGGAATTTACTCCATCTGTTAATCTCATGCCACCAAATTTTGGCAATATCTATGGAGTGTACAAAATGTCCATGGTTCATTCACATCTGCCACCATGAATGTTATCATTGTCTTTCTCCTTAAATATTGTCTCCTATAAATTCCTGATTTCTCCAGTACTCTTCTTCCTATGTTTTATAAGGTATAATCCATAGTACGTGGCTCCACAGATGCATATGCACAGTTTGTTCTCAACTACTCTATCCTCAATTAAAAACTAGTTTGATCAGATTTTCAGAGGCTTCATGCATATTGTGAATGTGAAATGAAATGAAAATGTGAAAATGTAAACAACACCTCAGAATTTTGGTGAACAGAAGGCTCAAGCTGAGTTTAGTGTTCTGTGGTGATCAAAAGAACGAATACCATCTTAGGCTATACTAATGAAAGAATAGTGTTCCAAGCGAGGGACACAATTATTGTTCATTTCAGATATTTCTGACCCCATGTTTGGCAAAGATACTGGAATATCTGCCATGTCCTTCTCCAGCTTATTTTTTGATGAGGAAACGAAGGAAACAGGGGTTAAGTGATTTGCACAGGACCACACAACTTGTAAGTGTCTGAGGCTGGATTTGAACTAAGAAAGATGAGTCAGCCTGACTCAGTGCCTGGTGTCTCTCCACTGTGCCACCTAGCTGCCCAGGGGAGGTAATAGTCCTTATTTATTCTGCTCTGAACAGACCACATTTGGAACATTAGATCCAAGTTGGGGCAGAGCTTGTAAAGGAATGATTTCAAATATGGTTAAGGAGACCCGAGACCATGCTATATGAAGAACAACTGAGGACACAGAGAGTCTTAGCCTGGCTAAGAAAAAGTTTTGAGGAAACATGATACCTAATTCCAGCTAATTTAAGGGCTTGGGTTGAAGTTGCAAAGAGTCCAATTTAGATTTGATTTCAGAAAAAAACAAAGAATTTTCTAATAATTAAAGCTCTCAAAGTGGAATGAGTGGGTTAATGAGTGGTGGGTTCCCCTTACCTGGAAGTGTTTAAGCAAAGCCTGTATGATTCTTGTTGGCCAATGGGGATTCTTTTTTTTTTTCTAGTATAAGTTGGCTGGCTGCTGATTTCTCTTCCAAATCAGAAATTCTGTGATTCTCTTTTGCATTCTTCTCTGCTAGAGCTCTCAACTTTAAGAAGTAGCGAGTAGGCTTTTGAAGAGCTTTAATCATTAGGAAGGTTTTCCTTATTCATATCTAAATCTGATTCTCTTGTAAATGTCATCCATTAGCCTTTAGGTTTAAGAAGAGGAAATAAATTCCCTCTTTCCAGGGCAGTCTTTCAAGCATTTGAAGAAAACTACTATGTTCTAAGTCTTCTTTTGCCCAGACTGAATACCCCAGGTTCCATTACCCATTGCATGTAATCTTGAGACTTTCCATTATTGTTAAATGGGTCATAATATTAATGGGTAATATGAGTCATTTGATACTTTTGTCATGATAGGTAAAAAGTGGAGGCAAATGAATATCATCAGCTGAGCAGTAGTTTTCCCCTTTAGTAAGACTCCTGAAAGAGATTCCTAGGTGAGAGAAGACTAAAGAATGATTTTCTTTTGAAAGAGTGCACTATTGCTGTGGTACAAGAATGTAGGGTCATGTATTTAGAGATGAAGGGACTTTAGAAACCACTGAGTCCCATCCTGTTTTCTTATAGATGAGGAAACTGAAGCCCAGAGTTTGAGTTACTTGCTCAGTCAGACAACTATTAAGCATCTAAAGCAGAATTTGAACCCAAGTTTTCTTTTGTTTTTCTATTTATTTTAATTTAATTAATTTTTTTATTTAAGTATTTTTTCATGGTTACATGATTCATGTTTTCCCCCTCCACTCCTCCTTCCCCCTCCCAGAGCTGACAAGCAATTTCCACTGGATTGTACATGTGTTATCACTCAATACCTATTTCCATATTATTCATTGTAATAGAATAATCTTTTAAAAATCAAAACCCTCACATCCTATGCCCATATAAACAAGTGATGAATCAAATATTTTCCTTCTGCATTTCTATCCCAAAGGTTCTTTCTCTTAATGTGGATAGCATTCTTTCTCATAATGAACCCAAGTTTTCTTGATTCTAAGTCCTCAGTTTACCACATACTCTGCTGCCTCTATAAAAAAGGAAAATTCTTGAGCTCATGAAATTATGATAAAGACAGGTTCTGCAAACATATAATAGTTAATGTTGTTGTTTAATAAAAACCTTACCTTCCATCTTGGAATTAATATGGTTCCCAGGCAGAAAAGTGAAAACAGGTAGGCAATAGGAGTTGTGACTAGCCCAGGGACACATAGCTAGGAAGTACCTGAGACTGTTGAGGGAGAGCTTTACGGCAAAAACCCAAGGTTCATGACAGGTTACCCTTTGCAAAAATGTAAGACTCCAAAACTTAGCTTAAAAATAAAAAGAGGAATTTATTAATTTGGAATTCATGTTGAAAGGCTGGGGAGCCAGTGTGCAGGTGGAGCACTGCCTCCTCCAGGAGATGTGTTCGGGGCTTTATATACCCTTTTGACAACAGGGTCTCCATGACTAGTGAAAGGATGATGATGGTATGTTACTGGGTCTCTGGAACCTGAGATGGATCATGTGGTTATATCCTATGCCTCAGAGTAAAAAGGGAGTGAACTGTCCAGTTTAAAGGATAATTGGATATCTGGGATATAAAGTAGATGTTTATACAGAGACAAACTGGGTGCCTATCTGTTTTCATCAAGAATGAAGGGAGATACTTCCAGGTTAAGATGGCAGCAGAGTAAAAAGCAGCTCCTTTAATGTCTCCTAACCCACACATATAGGACTCCTCAAGAGGACATAAAAACAAATCCAGATGAACGAAGGGACCCCACAAAAGGGCACAGCATTGAAGGTATGTGGAATCACGGCATTTCCATGCTATAAAGGGGTGAAACAGCTCTCACTAAAATGTGAGCTGAACAACCCCCTTCCCCACACCCACCACCTACAGGGTCAAAACCAGCGCACAAGAGCTAGAGCAAGTTTAGGGCATCCATTAAGTCCTTGGCAGCTACCTGGGACCAACAGGGCCTGCTCTGAAGAGTAGCAAGACTTAAGACCCCAAGAGGCTAAAGAAAAGGTGGTCTTTGAGCTCAGACCCTGAGCGCAGGCACAGTCCCAGGTCCTGAGCTCAGGCGCTGATGCAGTTGCAGATGCAGATCTCGAGAGCAGGTGCAGACCTTGGGTGGAGACCCAGTGCAGAGGGGTGCATAACTGTGGATTCAGCACCCCGAGACTGTTAAAAGACCTTCGGGCAGAGGAACAAGCAAGGGGACCACCACGAGGCTTGACCATGAGAAAAACTAGACCTGAGACCTCAGGAGCCTAAAGAGTGCAGACAGACCCTGGGTGTGAGATTAAACCTGAGAGGGCATATGGCTCACAATGGCAAGCCATCCACAAGAACCCAAAAGAGAAAGATCAATAGGAAGAAATCTTGAACACTTGGCAACTTTTACACAGAGAAAATCAAGACAACAGAGCAAACAGCAGAGGAGAACAAACAAATAATCATATCCAAACCTTCCCAAAATAATGAAAACTGGTCACATGCTCTTGAGTTCAAATCTGAGATGATGAAAAAGATGGAAGAGATTTGGTGAGAGAAGTAGGAAATAGCTCAAAAGGAAATTAACAGGTTAGAGGACAGAAACTCCCAATTGAAGAAAGATGCCCCAAAATCAAACAAAATGGTAAGCAAATTGGAAACCAAAATCAGGCAAGAAAATAACAGTTTAAAAGGCAGAATTTCACAATTGGAAAGTGAGGCAAGTAAATTGAAGACCAGAAATGACCAGATTGAAATGGAAAACGAGTTTCTAAAGGCTAGAATTGAGCAATTAGAAGCTAATGATCTCTCAAGACAGCAAGAACAAATAAAGTCAAAAGACTGATAAAATAGAAGGAAACATGAAATATCTCAATGAGAAATTACCAGATCAAGAAAACAGATCTAGAAGAGACAATTTGAGAATCATTGGTCTCCCTGAAAAAGCAGAAATTAATAGAAATTTGGACTAAAAGAAATTATTATTCCTAAAAGAAATTATTCAGCAAAACTGCCCTGAAGTTCTACAATAAGAGGGCAATATAGACTTTGAAAGGATCCATAGATCACCTTCTACACTAGACCCTGAAAAGACAATCCCCAGGAATATAATAGCCAAATTCAAGAGCTTCCAAATAAAAGAAAAAAAATTTTAAAAAAACCAGAAAGGGACAATTCAGATATCAAGAATCACCAATCAGTATCACACAGAATATGGCAGCCTCCACACTAAAAGACCACAAGACTTGGAATAAGATATTCAGAAAGGCAAGAGAACTGGGTCTACAACCAAGGATCACCTACCCATCAAAACTGACTATATGCTTCCAGGGGAAAGTAAGGGCATTCAACAAGATAGAAGATTTCCAAGTATTTTGACAGAAAAGACCAGGACTAAATGGAAAGTTCAATATCCAAACACAAAAACCAAGAGAAACATGAAAAGGTAAATAAGAAATAGGGGAAAGAAAGAAAACTCTCATTTTTTAAATTTGCCACTTTAAGGGCTTCTATAAGATCTAATTATTTGTATTCCTATGGAGAAATGTTACATATAATTCTCTGTAGTGAACTCTATTCACTATTATAGTTTTCACCGTTATAGTAATTAGAAGGATTATTCATAGGGAGAGGTTGGAGTACTAAATGGTCTAAGATGAGATAGGATGGAGGGAAGAGGGGGGTGAATAGTAGAGGACACCAAAAGAAACTTGAATGAATAAGAAAATAGGATATTCTATTACACACAAAGAGGGCATGGGGAGAGGAGGGAATGAATACTATTATAAGAAGGAGAGGAAGAGAGCATTAAGAGGTAATATTTAAAACTTACCCTCAGTGGAATTAACCCTGAGAGGGAAGAGTAGTTATATTCATTGGGATATAGAACTCTATCTAACCCTACTGAGAAAGTCAGAAGGGATAAACCAAGGAGAGCAGGGGAATGAGGGGGGAGGGGGTTAAAAAAGGGAAGGGGAAAAGAAGGGGGAGGGAAGGAATTCATCAGGCAGGGGACAAGGGTTACTGGCTCAAAGCAAACCACTGGTTTAAAAGGAAATAGTGTAAGAAGAAGGGGTAGAACTAGGAAAGGATACCAAAATGTTGGTGAATACACCACTGATAATTATAACTCTGAATGTGAATGGGATGAACTCACCATAAAACAGAAGCAAATAGCAGAGTGGATTAGAATCCAAAATCCTACCATATGTTGTCTACAAGAACACATATGAGGTGGGTGGACATACACAGGTTTAAGG
>NC_058133.1:64757094-64784149 GCF_016433145.1 Gracilinanus agilis
CATGGGCTGAGGCAGACATGATTGGGGATGTAGACTCGAAACTACCACACCAATGCAACTAACAACAATTTGGAAATAGGCCCTGAACAATGACACATGTTACAACCAGTGGAAATGCGCATTGGCTATGGGTGGGGGGAGTGCGAGGGGGTGGGGGTGAACGGGAAAGTAGGGGCATGAAGCATGTAAACATGTTAAAAATGAATATTAATAAATGTTTAAAAAAAGAATCATTAAATGTAGCTTTGGAAAGAGAAGTTTTAGCTGAATGATGAGGCAAAGTAGAGATTATCAAAAAGAGAACAAGAGAGAAGGGGTAAAACATTACCCATCTGACTAGCATTTTTGTGAAGATTAAATAAGAAAACTTATATTAAGTGAAAATAATGTCATCAACATTAAGATCATGTTCCAGATAATACTTGAATGGGGTTGGTCAATGAGAAGTTATTTTAACTGGTTCACAGACCCGACATAACTTCATTGGTCATTATAGAACTGACAGTAAAATCATTAAGCATTTACTTAAGTGCTTACTATGTGAAAGGCTCTGTTTTGACTTCTGTATATAGAAAGGCAAAATGAAAAACAGCTCCTCTCAAAAGAGCTTGATTCTAATTGGGGGAAACATTTACATGATAAGTAATTTGAGTTTTTGAGTCAAGTTCTTACTGTGTTCCAGGCACTATGCTCAGCCCCAGAGAAACCATTAGAAATCAGGTTGACAGGAAAGACCTCCTGTAGGAGGTGGCAACTGAACTAACTTCCAAGACATACTTTCAAGGAATTTTACAATGAATAGATCTGATTTTGTCATTTAAGGACCTGCAGATTTATTTCTACCCCTAAAACATTTTTTAGCATAAAATGCTTTGTTTTACTCTTTCCCCCAGTTTATTATTCTTCCTGTTGTTGAATTAAGAGGTTTGAATTCTTAACTCTCGTTCTTGATTTACATTATTAGATAGGTAAATTCTACAGAGTTTTGCTAGAACCTTAAGAAGCTAAGTGCCATACCATTCATATTTGAAACAATAGGAAAACCATCAGAGGAGACAGTTCCTGATATGCTGTTTCTCTTCCAGGTGGCTAGGATTGTGGATTTTATTCATACTCAATTGAATGCTAATTTACCTATCGACCTGAAGCAAACATTGCTGCAAATAATTGCCTTGTTGGCTCGTTCAGTTCCTCAGAAAGTTGTCTTTCAACTTCTAGACTATGTGCTTCCAGTTGACAGGTAAGAAAGTGTTTTTTATTGAGGAGTTGTTCATCCAAAGATTGTGTATGTTGCTTTATTAATACCCATATTATAAGGAGAGATTATTCATTGTCCCTTAAAACTGTAGTGGACTTCCCTGACAAATGGGCATTTTCTTATTTTTCTTGAGGGAAGATTTGGATCATCTATGGAATGGTATAAAATGTCCACTTGGCCATGAATGAAAGTTTTCAGTTATCTGTGCCCTTAATGTCCATTATGATCTGTAAGAAATAAAATGGATATAAAAGGATAAATTTAAAAATATTAGGGTTGTAAAAGATTTATTGGTAGTCATTAGAAAATCGAAGCCACATGCCATGCAAAGAGTCAATTTAAAAGACCCGCCATTACCTCCTTCCTCATACTGCTTCAGCCAGAAAAAGAGAGTGAGCAAGTCCAGCCACTCATTTTTAACCTCTGATCCACGTCATTACATAACTGCCTACATCATTTACATAAGCCAGGAATCATGGGAAATATAGTTTGAAAGACTAACTAAACTTCCAAAGGAAGTTTAGATAAGAGACCTCAAAATTTCAGTTTCACACATCCAAGCTATCTGACCTGAGAGTTTTGAAAAAGGAAAAGGTGGGGCACAGGAATGTGCAAGAGAAAATTTAATAACTGAGCCTTTTATAAAAGAAGTCAAAGAAAAGGATAGAAAGTTTTTATTTGGAAAGAACAATACTCAAGATTACTGATCCCCCCTTAAGGCAATTGTCTGCTACCTCTTGATTTTCTCCAATTTCATCTGTGTATAGTTTGTTTATATTTTGTTGTTAATATGTTGTCTTCTACATTAGACTGTGAGTTCCTTGAAAGCAGGAACTGGATTTTGCCTTTTATGTATCCTCAGAACTTAGCACAGTGCCTGGCACACAGGAGATGTATAATAAATTCTAGCTCACTAACTTATTGAAAATAGAGTGCAAATCTAGCAAATCAATGTGAAGATAATAGAAAGGGATGGAATACTAGAATTGGGCCAATTTAGAGAATTTCCAGACAAAAATCTATAAATTTCAGGACTAAAACTTAGACAACAATGAAATGAGGCTAGGACTAGGATTTTCTTTTGGGGAAGGTCATGGTATAGGAGTCAGGATTTCTGCCTCTGCTCATATATGTCACCCTTCTAGGGGTCTCAGTATCTTCATATGAAAACCAAAGGATAAGACTAAATGATCCTTCCCTACTCTATTTCCTTTGCGTCTGATTCTAGGTCAGAGTGGGTCTAAAAATTGAGCATCTAAAAAGGACAGTTAGGTGATTAGGTATTACCAGCCTATCTAGGTGGAGAAACAATTCGAAGTAAGAAATATCAGCCTTGATGGAAGGGAGGAGGGAAAAGAGAATGAGATTCCAGAGTAAGCAATGGACTGCCAAGTAAAAGGCTAGGTCAAAGTCTACATGCATAGTCAGGATGAAAGGAGGCAGAGCTGAGGATAATGGTGGTCTGAGAGGCCAGAGGTAGTCAGAATTTAAGATATAAAACAGAAAGAATTAGTGTAGGCAACATAATAGCAAAGAGAACCAAGGTACTGATAAGACATTATGGGTAAGGAAGTTGACTGGGAATTGGATCAGAAACTCTGGCACAGAAAGATTAGATAATAGAGGTTAGGATTCTAGGGAGAGAACAATAGAAATCTGGACCAGCAGCAATAGTGACTTTAATGGTTAGCCATCATCTTCTCTGATAAATACTCCTGTTTGGTGCTTAATGCCACAATTATACCAAGCCATTGGATTAGTGCGGGTGGAGTGGGGGGGGTATCTAAATCCATAGATGAAGTCAGGAAAATATAACTGCTTAAAGAAGTGGAATACATGGATCATAAATCAGAGATCTCTGACTAGAGGGTTGGCAATACTTAGAAGTATGAGAGAAAAATGGATTTGCAAGATTCACTTTCCTTTGGAATCTTAACAAACCTTTCCAAAAAGTTCTAAGAAGAGATTTCTGGGGGTGGAGTCAAGTTGGCAGAGAAACCAGAGCAGTTTCAGAGTCACCAACCAATATTTATATATTGCCACAAAATGAATATAGGAGCAAAAGAACCAGTAAGGAGACAGATTGAAACAACTTTCAAGAAAAGAAAAACCCAAAAGGTAGGCAGAGAACATCTGGGACACTGGGGTGAGAAGAGATCACATTCAGCAAGATTATAGTAAAGAGTGAAGAGCAAGCCAAGAGCAAGTCACATACCCCCACCCCCACCTCACACCTGCTGTCCCAGATTGAGAATCTAAACTTAATCCAACATTCAGACCCTAAGATCCTACCTGAGCAAATAGTGGTCCAAGTTGAAATAGGTAACTACCTTCACAGTATAACACAAGGGTCACACACACAACCAGGACACATCCACACACCCACAAGTGACAGGATACACAGGATAACTGAGAACCTACCCAGGAGATGTGTGAGTTGAGTAAAACCACATTGGTTGGTGAATGACAGTTGCCAGCTTATTGGTCAGTCTAGCCGGGGGAAAGACAAGGGTTGAAGGTTATCTTTCTGTGCATTATTTCTTGGGCTTGGAGGAAGGTACAGAAAGTAAGGGAAAACTGTTTATTAAAGCTTAGGGGTTAGGTATTGAGGGAATGGACAGACTAAACTAATTTCTAATGGGTAATCTCAGGACTAAAGAGGTGGGACAAAACTACACTAGTTCTAAGTTCAGGCTGACAGGTCCAGCCTGTAAGGTCAGAAGGGAATGTGAGTCTCACTGCAGAAGTCCACTTCTGATCCAGCAATGTTCACAGCTTTCTAGGATCCACAGAAATTAATCCACAAATAGATGAAGATAGGGAGCTGAACCAGCTTGAAGATTTACCCTCCAGAGCTAAGGTGCTCAAACCTGAACTTCCTCACAGTATAGATGACTTCTTGTAAGTGACAAATCCACTTTCCTGGACTCGTCACTGGAGAAAGTTAAACAAGCATCTTAACTGCCCTTGGCCATATCAGAGTCTCTCTCCAGGATTAGACTTCCTTCCTAGCCACTATTCCATCATTGGAACCTTCAGGTCTTGCCTGACAGTGTGGCTGCTATCTTACTTAAATTTCTAAAGTCTTAGTTTATGAATTTGCCTTCAACAAAGCCAACCCACACCCTTTAAAATATCAAACCTGTGGAGAAGTCCAGAATCCCAGTTCAGGGTAGTCTGGGCTAAAGCTGCTCCATTTGAGCCCAGAGAGAAGCCAGGAGTCCCAGTCTAGGCTTGAAATGAGGACATAGTTCACAGTTTGGGGTGGCTGATAGTACTAAGTACTGATCATTTTGTCTAAAGCTCAGGGTGCAGCTCCAAGACAGGACAATCAAGTGTGTGCCTGATTAAAACAAGTACACAGCAAGACTAAAAACTTATACCTAAACCCAAGTCTACAATTTAAGTAGTTCCTGACCTGATCAAGACCAGAGTAAGACCAAAAGCTTACAATCAAGCCTAAAGCACTTCTTTGAGCTATCAGAATCTCAAGAGTCAATTGAATCATGAGGGGGAAAGGGCACTCAGAGCTCTCATCCCTCAGACCACAACATCATCCTCCAAGAACTGAAACTGATAAAAATGTAGAAAATAAGCTGAGAATAACATCAAGGAAGGACTGAAGTTTAAGAGGGTACCTCAAAATCCCCAGAAAACAGATCCTACCTATAATTAAATTAACAAGTCCTGGCTGTGCCAAGCATTGGAACAATATTTGGTTAGATAAGTTAATGTCTTTTCTAACCTTTTGTATTTCTCTACTTTAAAAATAAAAGATTTATAATTTTAATATATTTAGCCAAACCATTAATTTTAACACTTATGAGGGGATGATATTTAGAGGAGAAGGACACAAAATGAACAGATATCCTTGATGAATGGCTAGATGAGATATGAAGGTAAAAATATGGTCTCACTAGGAAAAGCCACTAGCTAGAGAGGGCTAATTGATCTAGTTTGTACTCAGTCCATCTCTAATCAACTAGTTTAGGTTCAAGGATGGGAGCTCCAATGGTAAGAATATCAACTTATTGGGGTCACAGATCCTGGAGGACCAAAGTACAGTCCTTCAGGTCTCATACAGAGTCTGTAGGTTCCAAATGGGAAGAACAAAGCAGTTACTGCTAGTAAGTGGTGAGATGACCTCAGTTGGTGACCTGGGTACACTTCCATGCTGTGCCAAATGAAAAATGAATGTCCACAATGGATTTTTTTTAATCTATTTTCTTTTGTGGGGGGAACTACTCTTTAGATCAGTGCTGAAGATGTGGAAAGCAGTCAGTACAGAATCAAAATCCTCATGTCTTGTGCTAAAGACAATCCTGATTGTGCTGAAGGGGAAGCCTGGAGAAGTGGAAGAAAGCAATAAGATTCGAAAGCGTTTTTCCCTTGATACTGCCAACATGATGCCTGTGGTAGTAAGTCTCATGTCCACTATTTCTAAGGTGCTGAGTATTACCTGCAGCAATGCTGAGCTCTTCATGGCGCTTGCCTATTTTGAGATCTGTCATTGCAGAGCTATAATTGTTAAAAATAAATTTCTTCACCAAAAAAGGAAAAGACTGGGAAAAATAAGCTTCTGAAAATAATTGATTGAATTGCTTGATTTGTTATATTATTATAACAATATTGTTATATTATTATAATTGTTTGTTATATTATTATAAAGGCCTGCTGTTAACAATCAATCAAGTGGTGTCATCTGACCTCTCAGTTTGATCAGAGATCCCTAACTATTTCACAGAGCTTCTTTTATGATAAAGAAAGAGTAACTTGTGGAAAGGGCAAGATTTACAACAGGGGGAGTTATAGCAGGCTTTATGATATATGCAAAACAAAATAAAAGAGAAGTTGAGGATTTATAAATTTGTTTCTTATGCAAAAATTTTTTCATAATAACAATAATTTGCACTATGCCAGCTGGGTCTAACAGTCTGTGAACTTTTGTAAATCTTAACAGACATAGTGCAATAAGAGATTTACAGTCTTTTGTAAAAAATAACCAGAATCTTGCGGCTTTGTGGTTGCAAGGGCTATAAGGAGAGTTTCCATTAAACAGAAAGGGATTTTATACTTATGATTTCTAAATAAGTATTCCTATTCTCATAAAACATTTATCATTTCATATTTTCCTATATCTAAATCATTAGCTTCTTTAAAAATTATGTTAAATTTATGTTTGTTACATTAATAAATGATTAGCTTCTCATTGATTCTATGAGAAAATAAATCTCATAGTAAATAATCATTTGGGTTTGACTTAGCTATTAGACCTGCTGTTAACTGGGATTAGTTCTCACTAAAGTAAATCATTGAAATAAATCAGTATCCTAAACTTTATCTATTTCAAATTGACACTTGTTTTACCAGGAGCAAAACCAGTTTGGTAAGGCATGGAAAGGCAGCTGGAGATGGGAGAACAGAAAAAAGTGTGACTGTTGGTACTGGGGAGAAGGTGGGAACAAGGAGGTCCAGTTGCTGCTGGTTCTTATATCTGCTGCTCCCTAACTCCTAAATTCTATTACTCAGGCCCTTGTACCCAGGTTCATGACTCTTGCCATTCAGTATGGCAATCCCAGTGAGTGATAGCTATTGAAAGACTGGGAACATGAGGCGTGATGCCCCAAACATGACCATCACCAAGGTATCCATGCCCTGGACCAAAGCAGTATTTCCCTATACCAAGTCCAGTTCACCTTTATACTCACATAGAATCATAGATTTCAAAAATGATCAAAGCCAACAGCTCTCTAAATCCAAATCCATAATTCATTAAGATTGGTTGATGGGGGCAGCTGGGTAGCTCAGTGGATTGAGAGTCAGGCCTAGAGACAGGAGGCCCTAGGTTCAAATCTGGCCTCAGCCACTTCCCAGCTGTGTGACCCTGGGCAAGTCACTTGACCCCCATTGCCCACCCTTACCACTCTTCCACCTATGAGACAATACACCGAAAGTTAAGGGTTTAAAAAAAAAAAAAAGATTGGTTGATGTGAGAGAAAGGTGAAAATAGAAAAAAACAGAATCACAATTGGGTCTCATTTTTTCTTTTCTTTCTCTCTTTTTTCCAGGCAGCCCAGGCTCTGTGTATCTTACTCCCTGTCCCTGAGTACAAGAAAGCAATAGCCCGATTTTTCCCTGAGCTTTTAATAGACCTAATACTACAACTCCATTATAGCTGTCAGCAGCACTACAAAAAAAATGATAACACCCAGCGGTAAGATGTCAATACTAAGGAGGATTAGTGAAGTTTTTAAAGCACCACCAAGCATCCAATGCTTCCCTCTTTGGCTTATGTAGAATTTCCTATAGCACAGTATAGGTAATGTATTCTTTCACTCTCCCAAAAGGGAAAGAATAACATGAGTTCTTTCATGTGATGGCGACAAAAATAGTCCTCTTCTTTGTCAAGGATTTTTAGACTTGGGGTCTATGAATTTTTAGGCTTTTTTCATAAAAAGTATTTTCTTAACAATAATTCAGTATGATTGGTTTTCTTTCTTTGCCTTTATATTTTATTGTATTTGTATTTTATTTTTATTGTATTTATGTATTTATGTGTATGTACTTATGTATTTGTATTTGTTGTATTTGTATTTTATTTTATTCATATTTTTAAATTTTTTAAATTTATTTTTATTCTAAGAAGAGGTCCATATGATTCATAAGTCCATCAGATTGCCAAAGGAGCACATGACACAAAAAATGCCAAGAACCCCTGTGCTATGTAAACATTATATTTTTGTCTATGAAAGAGAGAATGCCCTGGTTAAGGCCCTGGTCACTTCATACTGTCCATGTATGTACATAGGTTTGTTTATATGTATGTATGTGAAAGGCGTAGAAAGAGCCTCGAATATGAGAACCAAAACATTGCTACCCAAAAGTTCCAAATTCAATTAACCCAATTCAATTCTACAAACACACATAAAGCATCCACTATGTGGAGAATACTTTGCTAACTCCAAAGAAAAATGCAAAGTTTAGATAAGTCACAATCCTTTCATTCTTAGAGTTTGCAAACTAGTAGGGAATAGTGACACATGAAATAGATAAATCATACACAATAAAATTGGGCAAATTAATTGGGACAAAGTAAAATAATTCAGTTTATTGACATACACTATATCAGTAGCTTTCAAACTCAAATTATCCTTGCATATTGCCTCAGAAAGCTATAAATTAGCATTATCAATATTTTGTTGTATTTTTATTTATTTTGTTAAATATATCCCAATTGCATTTTAATCTGGTAACACTTAAGGGTGTTGTAACCTACTTGTTTGACATTTCTGCTCTAAATGCTTCTAGTTGTCTGGGCCCAGAGTCAGAAATATCTGAGTTCAAATTCAGCCTCAGGTATTTATTAGCTGTGTGGCCCTAGACAAGTCACTTAATCTCTGCCTCAGTTTCCTCATCTATAAAGTAGGGATGAAAATAGCATCTACCTTCCAGGGTTGTTGTGAGTATCAATTGAGTTAACAATTATTAAAGCACTTCACAAAGTGCCTGGCACATATAGAGCACTATATAAATGTTAGTTATTATCATTAATTCTTATTATTATTATTACTATACCATAACATTTCACATCTTTAAAAAGTTTTCAATATGCACTATATCTTCCTTTTGGTTCTTTTCATTTATTTATCTAATTTCCACTTAGTTCACAAGATTTTTAACATATATTCTTTAATTTTTCATCATAAAACCATACCTTTTTATGTATTGGATATTAAATTGTCCTGTCCTTCATTTTTAAAGTGGGCCAGTGACACCGCTGGGTAATGTCCTGACTTGTGCATAAACTGGATTTAATTTAACCTGAGCCATACAAAGCTGTTGGCTTCATTCTCTCTTTTAGAGTCATCAAAGTCCAATGGTAAGATAAAAGTCAAGGTGAATGGTGATGGCCCGAGACAACAGTGGATGGCCTTGGCTTCTTCAGTGTCTGATCAAGGTCTAAGTGTTTCATAGTGCCTGCTTCAGGCATCTTTACAGCTTTTGCAATAAATTGTTCTCATCTGCTCATTCCACTGGAAGAAGTCAAGTTTGGGGTAGACACTCCCCGCCAACTCACTGACAGGTTTGAGGTCTGTCAGTTGCCCTCAAACTGATTTAGCCCATCTAAAGAGATGGTTTTTCCAGGTTGTGGCTACTGCACATGTTACAGCTTCTTGGGGCCACAGATGAGAATTGGGTGCCAGGTGGGCACCAAGAATGGATGAGAAGCCCTGAAAAGCGCTCAGCAAACCCTCACATCAGAGGTGCAAGTCCTCTTTGAAAACCCATATTCTCTATGGATATCAAATATACTTTTCACAAGCAGCCTCTTCCCCCACTTTCTGAAACTGAACTTTTATCATAACATTATTTTTCAAAAGGAACTAAATTAGGTGAGTTTACAAGATATTAAGGCAATTTTTGAACTATCTCTTGAGGGAATGTCTTTTTTGTTTGTTTTATTTTTTTTCATGGTTACATGATTCATGTTGTCTCCTTCCCCTCTCCCCCCCACTCCTCCCAGAGTTGACAAGTAATTCCACTTAGTTAAACATGTATTATTATTAAAAACTTATTTCCATATTATTCTTTTTTTGAATAGAGTAATCTTTCAAAACCCAAACCCCAAATCATATATCCATATGAACAACTGATAAATCATATGTTTTCTTTTGACTTTCTACTCCAGAAGTTCTTTCTCAAGCTGTGGATAGCATTCTTTCTCATAAGTCTCTCAGAATTGGGGCAGCTGGGTAGCTCAGTGGATTGAGAGTCAGGCCTAGAGACAGGGGGTCCTAGGTTCAAATCTGGCCTCAGACACTTTCCAGCTGTGTGACCCTGGGCAAGTCACTTGACCCCCATTGCCCACCCTTACCACTCTTCCACCAAGGAGCCAATACATAGAAGTTAAGGGTTTAAAACAAACAAACAAACAAATAAATAAACAATCAAATAAATAAATAAATAAATAAATAAGTCTCTCAGAATTGTCCTGGATCAATGCATTGCTATTAGTACCAGTCTATTACATTTGCTCATCTCACAATGTTTCAGTTACTGTGCATAATGTTCTTCTGGTTCTGCTCATTTCATTAAGTGAATTTCTTAATCCTTCCAAATGGCAAAAGCTATTCTGTCATGTTCCATCTCCTTTTTGGAATTTTAGTGCTTATAGAAACATTCAGCTTCTCAGTGTAATGCCATATTTATCCAAGTTCATCATTCCTTCCAGGTACATAAGACTTTCTGATCTACTAAAAGTTCTAAAAAATCTTCAAAAATATTTTTTGGGGAGTAGAAGTAGATGTTTTACACTTTGACAATGATGCCCAAATCTTACAAGCTCACCTAGACTCCTTCTGACAACAATTTTAGTATAATCTTCAATGAAAAAAGAACAAAAAGCCTTTATTTTTTCAAATCTTCAGTACTCCAGTATTTGTATTGTCTTGCACATGCCAAGATTTTTTTTTTCATTGTTCTTGATGTCCCTTCCAACTTTAAGAAGTCTAGCCATAGTGGTAGAGGTATGACAACCCCATACACCTGCCAGTTCTTGCTGAAGGTCTTTGCTTATTTTCTGAGCATTCCTTAGGATCTTTTGCAATAATTACTTGTTGGTTCTTGATTTAATTTTTTTTCAATCTCATTTTCCTTTGCAGTATGACATCTATTTTTATTACAGACTTCAATGATCCTTAAATTGCTTAATTTCTTATGTTGACATATGTCTAGAAGTCATGTAGTATACTTAAAAGAATTATAACTTTTACACATTTCCCAAGAGTAATAGCCATTCTTTAAAACCAAACAGTTATAAAACTAACAATGGGGAACCATGAAACATATGCCTATGGAATGAAATCTAACATTTAACTGACAAATTACTAACTAAAAGTGGAGAAACTAACCAATCAACCATGAAACATATATCAACCATGTGCCAGGCAGTGTGGTAATACTTTTGGGTTGCAAAAAGAGGCAAAAGACAGTCCATGCTCTCAAGTATGTTGATGGTGTTCAATCATTTCTGTCATGTGTATCCTTTCATGTCTCCCTTTGGGGTTTTCTAAGTGGTTGGCCATTTCCTATTCTAGAGCATATTGCAGATGAGGAAACTGAGGTAAATGGGTCTAATAAGGGAAATAGCACACAAACAAATATATACAAAGCAAGTTATATACAGGATAAATAGAAAACAATTAGCAGAGGAAAGATACTGTTATTAAGAGGGATTGGGAAAGTCTTCCTGTAGAAGGTGGGACTCAGAGAAAGACAGGGAAATTAGTAGTCAAATTGGGTGAGGAAGAGTATTCCAGGAATGGGATCTGCCAGAAGGAATGTCCAGAACCAAGAAATGGAGTGTCTTGTTCCTGGAATAGCCTAGAGGTCAGTGTCACTGGATCAAAGAATATATGTCAGAAAGTAGACAGCTCATTCTGTTTTCATCTGGTCAAGGGTAGAGCTTTTGAGATATCCTAGTATCAGCAGGAACACAAATAGTTGATCAGTGCTGTCATTAAAAGTAAATCATATCAAAATTGCCATTTGACCAGAGTAATCCATACACCACTGTAGGTTCAGAACAGAGGTGAAAACAAAATGTTTTGTTGGGTCCAAAGGTACACTTTACCCACTGGGTAGATCAGAGGAGGATTGACAGATAAAGTTCCATGGAATTGATCTTTAAAGGAAGAGCAGGACATTTTAGTTATTGGGAATGATGAATAAACCATGGAGACAAGGTAGTCAGAACAAGATGTGTCCAAAGAGGAAGTAGTGTATCCAGTGAATAAAGGGGAAGATATGTAATAAAGCTAAAAATGTTGAGTGGTCTGGAATTTTAGAGGACTTTCTTTAAATACTAGAGAACAGAATAAGCATTTACTAAGTACCTACTTTGTGCTAGATACTTTCTACATAGTATCTTATTTATCCTCACTATACATACCCTGCAAGGTTGAGTATTGTTATTATTCCCATTTCACTTAAGGAAACAGAGTAGGCAAACAAAAGTTAAGTGATTTTCCCAGGGTCACACAGCTAGTCAATACATGAATCTGGATTTGAACTTGCGTCTTCCTAACTCCAGATACAGTGATCTTCCCATTTCACTACCTAGCTGCCTAATTTAGGATTCTTACACTTTAGCTTTACTAGATTATTAATAGGGAGCCACTGAGTTTGAGCAGAAGAATGACATAATTAGATCTCTGCAAAATTCAGTTCAATTCAACAAACACCTATTTCTTCTACTTGCTAGGTAGAAGATATTGTGTGTTGGGAACCTCATAAACAAAGGGCAATCTCAAATATTCCTTTTCCCCAAGGAGTTTACATTCAATGGGGGAGGGTATAAAATTTACATAAAAATATAATTATGAGAACATTTAAGGAGAGAGTATTAACAACTAGGAATGGGGAACTGGGAAAATAAGAAAAACTTTCACTTAAAAAGCAGTTAGGAAGGACAGTGGATAAAACCCTAGTGCCTGAAATCAGGAAGATCTGAGTTCAAATATAAGCCTCAGACTCTTACTAATCATGTGATCCTGGGCAAGTCACTAAGTATTCAGTTTTCTCACTTGTAAAAATGGGGATAATATCACCTACTTACAGAGCTTTGTGAAAATCAAATGAGATAATATTTGGCATAGAGCAAACATTATATAAAATGTGATGTACTAAGGCTGATGGGATCTTGCAAGATGGTGAGATTTTCCCAATAATATTTCTGGGTCCTAGTGGAGAAGCCTCATTGTAATACAAACAGGTTAGAAATTATTATTATATTCTTAAAATAGCTTTGCATATAGGTAAACTTAGTATTATGACCCTTCTTCATGATTGAGAATGTTTAGGCTCAGAGAAATTTTCACCCACATCATCATAGGACTAGTAAGCAGTAGGATCAACATGCCTATAATCACAATACCTTAGATTTTGAAAACTACTTGATTTAAATCAAGGTCTCCTGATTTCAAATCCAGGGCTATACTACTCTGACTTTCCTTAGATGAGAACTCATTCTTTTTATTTTTTTAAACCATTACCTTCTGTCTTAGAATGGATAATGAATATCAGTTGCAAAGCAAAAAGCAGAAAGGGCTAGGCAGTTGAGGTTGTGACTTGCCCAGGATCACTCCCCATCTATTGTTGATTTATTATTATTTATCTCCTCATCCTATTAGAAAACTCTTGCTTATAGTTTTTTTAATCTCTTGTGGAACAAAGAATTTTACATTTACTTCTTCAGAGTCCATCCTCCATGGAACTAGAAACCACCTAATTACCTTTCTCTGGCGTACCTCTTGCATACCAAAATTAGTGTTAGACTTGAGACTGATCAGTAAGGTGTGTATGTATTATTTGAGTAATGAATCTGCTCTTGCTTTAATTGTTTAGCTTCCCCCAGAATGCTTTGAGGATCCTCCTGAGATCTTCAGGATTAGAAAATGTGGATCGTGCCCTAAACAAAAAGGATTGCTGGAACCAATTTGCCAGTGTCACATTTCACCACTATGGAGTTTACCTCATTGCCAGGTAAAAAAAACACGTTGAGTTGTTTTGGTCATAACTGACTCTTGGTGATCCCATGTTGAGGTTTTCTTGGTACATATTCTGAAATGGTTTGCCATTTCCTTCTCCAGCTCATTTTACAGATGAGGAAACTAAGGCAAACAGGGGTAAGTGACTTGCTCAAATCACACAACTAGTAAATATCTGAAACCATATTTGAACTTATAAAGATGAATCTTCCTGATTCCAAGATCAGTGCTCTATCTCCAAGAGAAATCTAGGTATATATTATGTAAGCCTCCTTACCCATGTGAAATCATGGTTCACATTTGCCTCAATATTTGCAGTCTTAAAAAAAACCTTACCTTATGTCTTAGAATCAATATGAAGCATTGGTTCCAAGGCAGAAGAGAGGTAAGGGCTAGGCAATTAGAATTAAGTGATTTGCCAAGGATCATACATCTAGGAAGTATCTGATGTCAGATTTACATCCAGTACCTCCCATCTCCAGACCTGGCTTTTGATCCACTGAGCCACCTAGGTTGAGACCTTATACAAATTTTAAATGGATTTTTGTCTTGGTATCTAGAATCTAGAGTAGAGGTTATCTTGTACATCATCAAGTTTAACCTACTTAAGTTATAGCTGAGAATGCTAAGGATGGAAGAGAGGTGGGGCAATCTTAACTCTTTGGTTTGGTGATTAGGAAGGGAAGACAATGATGAGGAAAAGAATTGTATTACGTCATTTTTATAGCTAGCCAATCCGCTAGCTTTCTGGGATGTTTGACTGCCTTCATGAGAAGAACACTAGAATTTGAATAAAGATATTTAAGTTCTAGTCTAAGCCCCAATACTTAACTAGCAGTGTGAACATGGACAAATACTTACCTATTCTAAGGAATAGTTGGTTCATGTGAAAAATGTGGAAATATACTTGTTAGCTACTTCAAATTGTCATTATCTGTATAATGTTTTAAAACTCTAAAACACCATGCAAAAGTCAATATAACAGCTAAGGTTTTGAAATCCCTTAGCAGACTTTCATTCTGAAACCCCTTGATGATTTTCATCAGCTCATTTTGGTTTTTTGGGGTAATCCATTTAAAAAATTATGGCCCAAGTTGTTAACCTCTGTAACACTACCCGTTATTTTCAAACCCTACAAAATCCTCAAAATAAATAGCAAAAAAGACCTATTTAGTTAAGACATAAAAGTGGATGTAAAAAAAATCAAGCTAATCAAATAGAAATGTTCTTTGCCCATATATACAAGATAGATACTATCATCCTTCCATCTTGAAGTCTAGAATGGAGAAGAAACTTACCAAGCCAGGGAAAAACACAAAAGCATGGGGAAATTACCTTTTGGTATATAGGGATATTGATAATAATGATAATAATAACTAACATTTATGTAATGCTTGCTGATGTAGTGGTATCATTAATCTGGAGGCTTATTTTCAGATTTATAAACATTTATTAGTAGAGAGAGAGAACGTGCTCCTCTCTTACAGTTCCTTGCACCATAACAGGGGCTTAATGCTTGTGGAATTTAATTACTCATTCATGTAATCCTTTATGCGTGTAGAGTACTTTATATAAGTTATTTCTTTAATTTATGAAACTGTGACTTATTGGTGCAGACATTCCCTCTACCAGGGGCGACCGAAAGTCATCTTTCTTTATGGGAAGATAAGAATTGATAAGATAACTGATGTGATAAGGGATCCAGGCTTCATATCATTCCCAGGAAACCTAGTACAAAGAATTTACTAGGAATTGGGTCAAAGCTCACAGCCTTTCCTGAAGTGAGAGTGATTCCCTGGCAGTTAGGTGAGCTAGGATGGGGGAAGTATCATTCCATTGTCCCCGATCCTTCTGTAGAGCTTATTAAATGCTCTGCCTTCTTAACAGAAAATCTACATTCTCCTTCACAGAACTCTTAGTGAGTTTAACTTCCCACAGTTGCCTGAGACCTTGCATTACCTCTACAAGCTCTCTGTGGAAGGCCCCAGAAGGAGAGAAGACAGTGTCACCACAGTCATCTTCCTCATTGAGGTAGGCTTTCCTTAAAGGTTGTGCACATCTGGGTTTTCAGACTTCTTGTTCCCGTCTAAATCATAACTCCAGAGGTAGAAAAGTCCTCAGAAGCATCTAGTCCAATTGCCTTCATTTTACAGATGAAGAAACTGAGTCCCAAGCTGTTAAGTAACTCAGACAAGGTCACAGAGGTAGTTCGTGTCAAAGGGAAGCTCTAAACTAGGTCTTCTGACTCCAGAGCTGATGTTCCACTATTCCAAGCTGCCTACTAAGGCACTAAGACCCTGTACTGGGAGTTAGAACATATCCTGCTCCAGATACCAATAAGCTGTGATGCTATGTACAAATCATGTAATCTCTTTCAGCCTCAGTTTCTCCATCTGTAAAATTATGGGAGTTATGGTTGATATAGGTGAATTTAAGGTCTCTTCCAGCTACATCTATGTTCTTATGATTCTGTATAGATGATTATCTATGTACTTATTGCTATGGAGGGTACAGATGGTTGGTCAATATTTAAGCCATTCTCTTCCCTCCTTCCTTCTGAACAAAAGCAGATCTACAGCCTTCCCAAACCTTTCCTCTCCTCTGCTGTATGGTTAAGGGGTGATCCTTTCTCTAGTAGTCATTACCCTCTTCTCCCTAAAGAAGTTATAGAGGTTGAAAGTTATCTAGTACATTTGGGCATATTTGACCAACCATGGAACCTAGGCAGAAGCTTACATCATCAGGTGGAGGTAGGTGGTGGCAGTGAACGCCATGAAGTGCTTCACACTAAGAAGTAGATCTTTAGAATATGTAATATATACATATATATGTTATTGCATGGCCCATAAGTAAAAAAATACCTTCTTAGCCTAAATTTCAGCAAAAGAACAAGGACTTTCAAAAGAGATATTCTTTTTCAGACTATGCTTCTTGTTTGGGATTTGGAAAATAATAGTACCCATAAATATAACCTTTGCTCTCATTATAAATGTATTTTTTTCTTTCATATTAGCTTCTGAATAACTTCTTTACGGATCCATTCCCAGAGGAATTTTTGGCACTTTTCAGAATCTGGGTAAATGACCCAAACTCTACGGTCTCTAAGTTGAGTCTCCAGAAGATTTCCACCATGGCACCAGTTATTAATCAAGTTAGTCCGTCTATATTTATTTATGCATACAATTGTTATTTGTCAACATCGAGTCCAAATCCATTTCCTTATAGTTGGTCAACAAAGAAATACTTAATAAGCACCCCTTAGGTGCTACTGCACTGAGCACTGGATATATAAAGAAAGGCAAAAAAGTTAAGTCAATTAGGATTTATCAATAGCTCCACTTTGTCAAAGCCCTTTCTAAAATGTAGTGCCTGGAACTGAAAACAGTATTTCAGTGGTGAATTAGCCAGGTAGTCTATTGTTACTCAATAGTAACTAACGCCTCATAAAAACCATCTAGGAAAAACAAGGATATTTTATTTTTAGAAATCTTGTCAACTTTTATTTTGCAAAATCCAAATCTACCTCACTCAAACTTCTGTTTATCATTCTTATTAACACAGTATTTATTTTGTTTCATTTGTGAACACTGGGAAGGGAATGAGACTAAATTTTATCTATTTCTCCATCTATCTACACTCAACTATCATCTAACATTTATCCACACATACCTTTCATCTATCTATCGTCTCTCTATACCTATCTATATGTGCCTATTAGCTACCACCTCATTATATGTATCTATTTTATCTATAGATCATCTATCCATCCACAGACGTCTATCACCTGTCTATCTGCACATATCTTTCATCTATTATCTCTATATCTATCCACACATATCTACGATCCTCATCTCTCTACATTTACCTATTCTAACTCTACCATCTCTCCATCTGTACATATCTATCAAGTTATTAATTTGAGATTGGGACTCACTATCAAGCCCAGACTGGAAGCACAACCATCAATCAGCACCCCATTCCTGATGATCTCAAGGGCTTTGGCCGGTTCTGTTTCTGATTTGGGGCAGCTTTCTCCTCCTTAGACAGTAGCATTTCAAAATGGAACAGAGAAATGTCCTTTCCTCTCCTTCCTTCTCTTGAAATAATGGTATGTGGCAGTGGGAAGATCATTAGATTTGTTGCCAGAATATCTGGTTTGAGTCCCTCCTCAACCATTTACTTTTTGTGTAACCTTGAGCAAATCCCTTAACCTCTTTGAGTCTCAGTTTTTTCACCTGAAAAACAAACTTGGATCTCTAAAGTTCTTTCTAGTCACCTTTCTCATATCCTTTCTTTCCTTTCTTTTTCTTTTATTTTTCTTATTTTTCAATATCATTTTTTTCCATTTTTGCATATAGGGAAATAACATGTAGGCAAGAATGTTGTGAATTGAGGTCCAAATAAGACTGTGGATGTGTCACTTTGCAAGCCCTCAAGGGCTATTGAAGTGCAAGTTATCATTATTGTTCTTAGTCTCTATTCACCAGCTCCACAGTCTAATTTATTACTTGATCCTTCTACTGCACTTCTGCTGTGCTCAAGCAAAATTGATAGAGCAACAGGCAACTTGGTGGCCTGGTAGATTGAGTCCTGGGGCTGAAACCAGGAAGACTTGAGTTCATAGGACTGGACAAGTCACTTAAACTCTCTCTTTCTCAGTTTCCTCAAATGTAAAATGGAAATAATAGCACCTACCACCTAGTGTTGTTGTGAGGGTCAAATGAAATCTTTGTAAAGCTTTTAGCACAGTCCCTGGCACATAGTGGGTACTTAATATTATTCTCTTCACAATATGGCAATAATCTGGCCTATTTGGGGTGAGGGTGGGGGAAAGTATGCATACACACTTTTAAATTTAATCAATGCATTATTAACATTTTCTTATGCCTAAATATGTATATGAACAGTCTAGGAGCAGCTAGGTGACTCATTGGATAAAGAGCCAGGCCTGGAAGCAGGAGGTTCTGGATTCAAATTTGGCCTCAGACACTTCCTAGCTGTGTGCTCCTGGGCAAGTAACTTAACCCCAATTGCCTAGCCCTTCATACTCTTCTGCCTTGGAACCAATATTTACTATCAATTCTAAGAAAGCAAGAGTTTAAATGAAAAAAAAAATACTTATTTCCTTTTATTCCCTTATCTATTGCCATGATTATCATTTCCCATGGTTACTGGTACTCACCAATAATAAGCAGTTTTTACTCTATTTGCCATTGTGATAAAAGAATGTCTTATTTGCTGGTTCTTTTATGCAGATGAAAAACATCAAAGAATTAATATTATGTATTGTGGATGCCTTCCCCTCCAAAGACAAAACTGTTATAATACAGTCCATGATTACTCTCCGAAAGCTTCTTTCTGTATTGGATAAAATAACGTATTCTATCATCTGTATCCGTATTGCTTCCAGCTACTATTCCCTCATGAATCACGTGAGTGAGGCACCTAAGATACATGAGATAAATTGGTTGGTAGTTGAGGAAAGAGATCTATAATGCTAGTATTATTCATACAACCTTATAGTATTGTATTCCAGAATCCTTCTAGAGCAGGGGTTGGCAATAAATGGCTCTCGAGCCATATCTGGCTCTTTTGAGGGAGCCTTAAAGTTAATTTTTTTTCAGGCGCTGTTACAGGAGCACACACTGTGAGCACTGTATGGATCTCACAAAATTACATTTTTAAAAATGTGGCGTTTATGGCTCTTACGGCCAAAAATGTTGCCGACCCCTGTTCTAGAGGAAGTTTCAGCCCAAGAATTTCAGAGTATTATTCAGTAAAGTATATATTTGAATTAAGCTACTGTTGTTATTAAAAATGATGAGGGCCAAGATTAGAAGGGAGAATAGTATTTTAATAAAAGCTATGCTGATAGAGATAAAATCATTAGACCACGTGCCTGTAAGTATTCAAACTCCTGCCTCAGCCATTTTACCTTTCGTACCTTGGAGCTCAGGTAGCTAAAAGGGGAAGTTCAAGTCACTTCCCCCTATTTTAAAACAGTCCCTCACCTTGAATACGTAATCCAAAACAGGAAACCCATTGGGGATCACGGGAAATGTAGTTCCAAGTATCCCAAGTGATTTCAAATAACACATTACCCCCCTGAGATCCGTTGAAAAAGACTGGTTTTTTTCAGTGGATCTTAAACCAAAAGAAAAGAGGAAAAAAGCTAGCCGTGTTGACAAAAAGCCAATTTGGGGGCAGTCCCCCACTGGCATAAGAGTGTCCATTCAAAATAAATGCATTCAATTCGTTCAACCCCCATAGTTCAGATCCACTGAGCCCCAAAGTTCAAATTTGGGTCTTCATGATCCAGTGAAGGCTCTTCAGGCATCTTTTGGTCCCTCCACCAAACAGGTTCAGTCGTCTGGATTCTGGGGGGATGGTACAATCCTTATCCTGAAATTATTCTCAAAGAATTTAAACTTTACATTATAGATTACAAAACACATTTTCTTCTGAGAATTATACATTACCCCCCCCCCGAGGTTACTTCTAAAGGAGTAAAAATTGACTTGCAATATAGATTATAATTCAGACAGTATGATTATAAAAACTTAACACACACCCCCCTGAGGAAAATTTTAAATAACACATTACTCCCCTGAAAAGGTCAGCCAAGGATGCATGGCTGAGTGAGTCACAGGGGTGCATGAAATCAATTGGCAAAAGAAATAATAAAAAAAAAATAAAAAGAATAAAATTCAAAAAAAGGAGAAAAAATTAACTTGTGAATGAAATGTAAAATGTGCAAAAAAAATGTAAGGAAAATAAACTTAGGCCTTTGAATCAAGGCCTAATTAAAGTGATTTAAGCAGTTTGCAATTACCCATTCAGGGCCAGGACTACAGAAAAATTGCTATTTTCTCTCTATATATAGAGGAATAAGAGAAATTCCTTTCTTTGATCCAATTTTTCCCTGCACCTTCTCAGGGAATGAGCCATTAAATGATAGCCAATCTTAGGTGCTTCACTAGGAATTTAAGTTGAGGGGACCCATGCCCTCTAAAGTTTTAGAAAAGACTGGGACTCCAGGACTCAAACCCCAATTTTCAAGCCCTTCAAGTATTGGCATAGAACTCCTGCAATTCATGCAGATTCTCAGTCAAATCTCTGTAACCATGTGGCTCGGCACTTCTCCTGGAATCAGACAGAGAGGCATTAAATCACAATCCCATAGTCTCAAGGCTCTTCAGCTGTTTGTATTAAGCTTAGATCTCTGTAAAATAAAAAAAGGATAAATAATGATTATATATGTACTTCCAGTACAAGATGAGAAAAAAGAAAAATCAATTGCTCTAATTAAAAAAAATGTTTTAAAAATCAAATATATATATATATATATATATAGCTTAGAACTAGAAGGATTTTGTTACCCAAAAATGAGATTTTCTGTGAGAGAAAGTGGGTTTTACAAAATATCAGATTCACAATGCATATTCAAATACAGTACCATATTTCTAATAACACATTTTAAAACAATAAACAATGATGTTCAAAAAATCATATACTTGTTACAACTTTTAAACCTTGGCTAAGAGTTTCTCAACAAATTCTGTTACTGCTTTCATACAAAAATCTTATATTAAAAAACCTTCTGGTCTAAATTACCCTCAGAAATTCTAGATCCTTCAGATAAAAACATAGAGGCTAACATTAAAATAAAATATATGACAACAATTCTTCACAATAAAATATGTAAAGCTTATCCTTTAAGACAACAATTCTTTAAAATAAACCTTATCATTTATACAGAAGGGTACTAGGCATCTAAAGTAAATTTTTAAAAGACCTCTCATAAAATTACAATTTAAATCTCAAGGCAGGCATCAAACTCTCCAAGGTTGAACACAATTACCAAGATAGAATAAAAACTTAAGACGTGCTCCTATAAATCCAGTATACAAAAGGCAATTTACAACTTTAAAAAATGTGTAGGAAATATAATGTGAGTACCAGATTAACAAGCTGGTCAAAACCTCTTGCCAGTTCTAATAGATTTTTCTCATTATTTGGGAGTTACAATAAAATCACAAACAGAATTAATCTAGCAGCCACAAACTTCATTAACTTAAAATGATTCAATGCAACAGGAAAATCAGCAAAATAAACAAAATTAATTCACTAAACTAATCATCAAAATGCAGCAAGATACAAAGTCTTATTTTAAACAGAAACAAAACCGAGGTTTTAAAAGTCCACTCTGATTCAATTTTAAGGTTCAAATTCCAGGCCCTTATAATCAGTCTTTGCTCTCAGTTTAAAGTTCTGAGCAGGTATGGGGTGAATTTCTTCCCCAGAGTTTAAGTTTAATAAGCACAAAAAAGTTTGTCAGTTTTTAAATAACACACAACCTAAATGTGAGAAAGAGAATTGAAGATAGTGTGAAAATGGACAGTGATGCCTTCTCTTCCTCTAAGAAACGAAACAAAATGAACAAGCTAAGCATGCTACTTGTTTATTTTATGGAAAGAGTAATGCTGACTTCTGGAATTATAGAGATGGAAGAGACCTTAGACATCATCTGGTCTTATCCACTCATTTTATAGATAGGGAAACTGAGGCTCATAAAGGTTAGTGAGTCACCTAAAATCACAGAGCTAATTAGAGGCAGACACCAGGTCTCTGGAGCAAGCATTCTTTCCATCATTCAGAAATGTCTCTTTGTAGAACTTTTCACCTCTGCATCTTGACTGCCTTATTTCATGCAGTTGTCTCTTGGTTGAAGGGTTGGCATGATATTGAATTCTTTTAAACCCTTACTTTTTGTCTTAGAATCAATACTGTGTATTGGTTCCAAGGCAGAAGGATGATAAGGAATTAAATGACTTACCCAGGGTCACATAACTAGGAAGTGTCTGAGGCTAGATTTTTAACTCAGGACTCCCCATCTCTAGCCCTGGCTCTCAATCCACTAGGTCACATAACTGCTCCCTTGGCATAGAATATTAATGAATGGTATCTTCACCTCAAAACCCTGACAGTACTTACTACTTAAAAGAATTATCTAGAGGACTCTTCAGTAAAGCAGGGAATTTTTTCTATAAAAGAGTTGCTTTCTAATGCAACTATTTTGTAAGTGTAAATTTTCATCCTAGATTTTCTTAAAGCAGGATACACTAGCACAACCTGGGACACAAAAACAATGTTCAGAAATGAAAGGTGTGATAAGCACTCTTGCAGGATGCAGAGTGGTGTTAAGAGCTCAGATGATATCATCAGTGTTTAGAAAACAGTAATAAATATTCTATGAATATAGTCACTCTCCTTGGAGACATTGCCACATCTTTGTGGAACAGTAAATACGGCATTAGACCTGAGGCCAGAAAGAACCGAGTCCAAATCCAGACCCATACACTTACTAGGAACGTGACCCTGGGTGATTCACTTAACTTTTAACTGTCTCAGTTTCTTTCAAATGTAAAATTTGAATAATAATGCCTTGCAGGGTTGTTGTGACACCATTCTTTCTTGATTTTCATCTTACCTATCTGCCTATTCCTGTATCTCTTTTGTTGAATCTTCTTCAGGATCACAATCTCTAATCAGAGGTATCCCATGGGGGTATTTCCCAGCTTCTTTTCTCTTCTCTTTCCATACTACTTCACTTGGAGATCTCATCAGCTACATGGATTTAATTACTAACTCTATGTGGATAATTCTCAAATCAACCTATCCTGCCTCATTCACTCTGCTAAACCCCAATTTCACATCTCCACCTGCCTTTCAGACCTCTCAAACTGGAGGTCCAATCAACATCTTTAACTCCATATATCCAAAACAGAACTCGTCATCTTTCTCTCTAAACCGTCCTTCCACTATTACCTTTCTTATTATTGTAGAGGGCAAAACCTTCCTCCCAGTCCATCAGGCTTTCAATCTGGGAATCATCCTTGGCTCCACACTCTCTCTCACCTCCCATATTCAACCTGTTGCCAAGAACTGCTGATTTCTCCTTTGCAGCATCTCTTGAATATATCCTCTTCTCTCCTTGAACACTACCACCATTCATCACCTACACCTCAGTTATTACAATATCCTGTTGATGGATCTGCCTGTCTCCAATCCATTAGCTACTGAAATTATTTTCCTAAAACATAGGTTTGACCGTGTCACCCAATAAACTCTAGTGGTTTCCTATTACTTCTAAGAGCAAATCCTGGCATTCAAACCCATTTATAACCTAGTCTCCTCCTGTCTTTCTAGTATCTTTACACCTTCCTCTCTAACACATACTCTTCAGTCCAGTAATAATGGCCTCCTGGATGGTCCATGAACAAAATACATCTCTTGGCTCTTGACATTCTCTCTGGTTGCCCCCCATGTCTGGAATGTTCTTCCTCCTCTGCTCTGATTACTACTTATCTTCCTTTAAGATCCAGCTAAAATCCTACCTTCTACAGGAAATCTTTTCCAACCCCTCTTACAACCAAACCCTTTCCTCTGTTAATTATTTCCTATTTTTCCTTTACATAGCTTGCTTTAGATATATCTGTTTGCGTTTCACATTAGACTTCAATATCTTGAGGGAAAGAACTATCTTCTGCCTCATTTTGTATCTCAAGCACTTAGCACAGTGCCTGGAACTTAATAAATGTTGATTGATTATGAGGATGCATTCCTACATCCTAGAGTTATTAGGAAGATAAAATGAAATCATATCAGTTAAGAACTTTGTAAATCTTAAGACACTGTAGTTCTTATATGTCAGTGTGTAAGTATACAACATTTTACACAGAGTTCCCAGTTTCCACAGCTTTTGACCTTAGAAAGAATTTTCTTATTCCCAGAATACTGGTGATGAGATGTGACAAAGTCACAGAAAAAATGGGAAAGAGAAGAATTCTATGAACTCCACTGTTTCTCCATGTTTCTTCTTAGGAGATGGGGTTGGGGGAGGGGGAAGAAGAAGAATAGATCATATGTAAGAGAGAAAGTGAGGAAAGCAATTTTGCATTGTGGTAGAACCTGCATAGAGAGGAGAAGAAGGGTGATGGGAAACCTGATCAGATGAACTAAAATACTGAGGTTGATGAAACTACCAGAATTCAATTAATAGTACCTCTGTCTCATATATTTTCCTGAAACATTGCCTAAATAAAATCAGTTATGCTTTTCCATCCAATTATTTCACTTTCTATTTCTTCTCCCACCAGTGGTGGAGGGGGAAGTGGTAAAGCTACCTTATCCTACCCTCAACTCTAGACAACATGGTTTAGAGGTGGAATCCTGTTCATTTAAATATTTATTTTTATTCCAGGTTGCTTTTGAAGTGTTTGGCAATATATAATAACGTGTCCAAGCTTGTGTAAGTAAATGGTTAGTAGTTGGGATAAGGAAGGTCAGTTCAACAGGGAGAAGAGATTTTTCTCAACTCAGGCTGAGGGAAAGAGTAGGCTACTTAGAGCCAGAATTCCTTCAGTGTTAGAAATCTTAGTCATCTATCTCCAAAATGGACTTCATGAACTCAGAGAGATACTAAATGAAGCAATGAACAAATAAGTAGCAGTGAACAGTAGAAATGGATGGGTTTATTTAACTAACTACCTTATACATGGATCACAACCAAGTACCACATTTTGTTATGTGTGGGTACTTGATATCCAGGATTTTTTAAATTTTTCCTGTTTTCTTTATTATAAAAATAAAGATATTATTAAAGTATCAAATAGCAGTGTTAAAGATTCAAAGAATTATAAAGTCAAGCAGAGTTGACCCTGTGAAACTATTTGTGAGTTGTTTTATAAATTATTAGATCCATTTGATTTTTCCAGACTTTCTGCTCTAATGAAAGCAGGAAGGGGTGACAGGAAACTGATTTCTAGAACTCCCTCTGAAGAATCAATTTTTTTAATTAAAGAAATGATGGACAGAGCCTGCAGGCTTCTTTGTGAAAAGATTAGAAATATTGCTTAAGTCAAAAAGAGATGCTTCATTTTAAAAATAGTGCTAAGTCTAGGTCTCCTATATCAAAGGGTTATAAATACCCAAGTTAGAAATCTTCTATTAAATGTTCCATGACTCCAAAGGAAATCACCTTGGTCAATTTGAGTCAACTATGTAACAGAAATGTTAAGTCTTAGCAGATATCTGATTTATAAGGAGTAATATTAATGGAAAGTTTTCAAAGATCATCTTTTAGAATCACTGGGCAGGAAAAGATAGGAAGAGAAATTCTGTTAAAAATAATTGCAGAGGGGCAGCTGGGTAGATCAGTGGAGTGAGAGTCAGGCCTAGAGACAGGAGGTCCTAGGTTCAAACCCGGCCTCAGCCACTTCCCAGCTGTGTGACCCTGGGCAAGTCACTTGACCCCCATTGCCCACCCTTACCAATCTTCCACCTATGAGACAATACACCGAAATACAAGGGTTAAAAAAATAATTGCAGAAAATATAATATACTTGGGAGTCTACCTGCCAAGACAAATCCAGGAAGTATATGAACACAATCAAAAAATTATTTTCATACAAATAAAGTCAGATCTAAAATCCTGGAAAAATATTAATTGACCATGGGTAGTAAAATGACAGTTCCACGAAGTTAATGTATATATTCATTGCCATACCAATCAAACTAGCAAAAATTATTTTGTAGAGCTAGAAAAAATAATAAAATTTATCCAGAAGGACAAAAAGTCAAGAATGTCAGAGGGATAAACAAAAAAATATATGAAGGAAGGTAATCTATACCAACTAGATCTCAAACTGTCTTTTAAAGTGGTAATCATCAAAACGATCTGGTACTGTAGAGTAGTGGATGACTGGAATAGATTAGGTACATAATACACAGTAATAAATTACTGTAGTAAATCTAGTGTTTGATAGACACAAGATCCAAGCTTTTGAGAGAACTCACTATGTAAGAAAAACTGCTCAGAAAACTGGAAAATAGTTTGGCAGAAACTAGGTATCTACCAACATCTCCTGCATTATACAAACATGAAGTCAAAATGGGTACCTGATTTAGACAAAAGTGCTGATATAAATTAGGGGACAATGGGATAGCTTATTTGTCTGATCTATAGTTAAGGAAAGAATTTATGACCAAACCAGAGACAAAGAGTATTACAAGATATAAAATAGATAATTTTGATTTTATTAAATTAAAAAGGTTTTCCACAAACAAAACCAAGGCAGCCAAAATTAGAAGGAAAGCAGAAGGCTGGGGGTGGGGGGAATCTTTTATAACAAATGTCTCTGATAAGGTCCTAGTTTCTTAAATATATAGAGAACTAAGTCAAATATAT
>NC_058133.1:64784649-64805386 GCF_016433145.1 Gracilinanus agilis
AGTGGTCTAGTGCAGCCTGAATCAGAACAAAATATGAGAAATGCTTACAAAATAAGTTGAAAATATAACAAAACATAGATAGTGTTAATTTGTGGCTTTCTAAGACAATATGCCTCCTGAAGTGATCTGTTTCTATTTGAGTTTGACATATTTTCTCCATAGCTTCATGCCAAGCTCCATAATGTTTGCCTGAGTTTCATCATCTTTAAAATGAGCTGAAGAAGGAAATGGCAAACAATTCTAGTGTATTAAGAAAAAAACCCAAATGGGGTCATGAAGAATCTGGCATGACTAAAAATGACTGACCATAGCAAATCAGGTCAGGTAGGTGATACAGTGGCTAGAATGCTGGGCCTGAACTCAAGAAGACTCATTTTACTAGGTTCAAATCTGGCCTCAGACACTTAACAGCTATTTGATCATGGACAAGTCACTTAACCTTGTTTGCCTCAGTTTCCTTATCTGTAAAATGAGCTAGAGAAAGAAGTGGTAAACAACTCCAATATTTTTGCCAAGAAAACCCCAAATGGGGTCACACATGGAGTCAGACTTTGTTGAAAAACAACTGAACAACAACTCAGAAAAATTTTAGAATTTACCTGCATTGTCTTTTTATCACTAGGAGATAGGAAGGATAAAAGCCATATTTTATTTGTAACTCATCATTTCACCAGATAAACACAGACACATCCAACTAGAAGCCCTCAAAATGTCTACAACTGCTAAAGATTGATGGGAAGAATATGTCTCAATAGAGTGCTAATATCAGTCATTTATTGCTTTATATTGTTTTTTCTTTGTCCATGCACCTAATTCTTACCTCCTATATTTTAATCTCCTAAAGGGTAGGGAATAAGACTGTAGCATTATGTTTATATTCTTCTAAAGTGCATCAGCCCAACATGCTGGAGGGCTTCCTCCATACTACCAAGGGAGGATGTGAGCTGCCCATCTTGATTTGCACCTCCATGATGCCTTCCTGCCATATGACTTATTTTCATGGCTATTTATAAATATACTAGAAGACATATGGCCTAGTGGATGGAAGGTTGTTTTTGGAGAGAAGGAAGACCTCTGATAGGTTTCCATGTTATTTGCTGGTTGTATAACTCAGGAGAAGTAACTCGAGCTCTTGTGATTAGGCAACTCTCTAAGACTATTTGTTGAAGACTATTTGCTTGTTGTGGTGGTGCAAAAATTCATAGTTGAGCCTTTGTCCACAGGCCTCTAAATCAGTATATATATATATACCATGAATCATATATGTATATATATACATATATGATTCATGGTGATATAAATTTCTTTCTCTCTGGACATACCTGGAAAGTATCTCCTATTTCTAGATTCTGGAAGCTATTAGTTTCAACATTTTCCCTTTCTCATGTTTAATTATTTGGAAATTTTTCACTTGTATAAAACTTGAATTTTAAAATTGTGATTTTAAAAGTTTCTAAATTGAGAAACAATTGATAATTTTGAGGAATAAAAGGCAGTTTTTTTATTCTTAAATATGGTTCACATACCCACTCATCCTCACCAATTAAATTAAAATTTTGAATTGGAAGAGAGCCTATGTTTCCTCAAGTACAATCTCTTCACACGATGAGGAATTCTGATTATCATTAATAACTAGGGTATAATTAGTAATTCTGGCATTTATTGTCAAATTAGTTGTGGGTAGGGAGACCAATAGAGACATGAGATGTCAATTTAGGCAGGCAAGACAGTTGGACTGCTGATGCAGTTGTTCCTTCACCTTTGGCTCTTTCTTGATCTTTACTGCCTACAATCTCACACTATTTCCCTTTCATATCTCCTCCCACCCTTACTAGCAAGACATTTTCTATAGGTGCAGACTAGCATTAGAAAGTGAAGTATAGAGATGGAAGTGAGGTACTGAGATAGTAATCTTTACACTGTTGTGATGGGAAAGCAATAGATCCCTGACTAATGTTAATGCCTAGAAAAATTCCCAGCTGCTCCACATTACTCCTGTCTCTAGCCCTGCAAAATGGAATGTTCTGAATTGAACATTCAGCCCCTGCTAGCAAGGTTTTCAGAGAATTCAGAGAATTCCAGAATCCAGAATCCAGAAAGTGATTTGGACCATTTACCATCTCTCAAGATTTTGGGCCAGTGTTTTATTACTACATTTCAATGTAACATATCTTCTCTGGAAAATAGCATTTTAGAATGATAAGTACCTGTGGGAAGGTTTCAGGCCATAGTTTATGTGATCGAATCTTGAATTCACTTTGTTTTCTTCCCACATATTCAGTAGGCACATGGGAATAATATGGTGGATGATAGCTTTGAATCGAGTAAAATATGTAACATCCATTGGGTAACCATTACATGAAACACGGCTGATTATCCATGATCCTGATCTGGTGCTGAGGAAAACCTTTTTCAAAAGGCAAAAAACTTCAGATTAGGTCAACCAGCTCTCAGTTATCCTTGTACATGGTGATAGAAGTATAGTAGGATAAGAAGTTTTCACTTTGGATTAAGCCATCTTCTTATCCTTCAGAGGAGAACAGAATGAGGCAGGGGATAGAGATGGGGAAGAGAGGGGAAAATAAAATTAAAAGTAAACCTTAAATGGTATATTACTTAGGGATTTGGGGTTCATAGTATGTAATATTTGCCTGTATCTTAACTGTATTTAGGAGACACAGGGGAGGAGGACAAAACTGGAATGTAAAATGTGTCATAAAAGAGGACAGGGTAGAAATTGCCAATAGTTTTTCAACTGGAGAGGACTCAGTAGGTTTTAAAAAAAATGATCCCAGTGAGAGGCTGGAATGAATTGAACCTTTTTCACGGCATGGCTGAGATCCACAGTGATATCTGCTCCAGAGTTCCCCAGGCCAATCATAACCACTCTTTTGTCTCTGAAATTTCCAGGATGTTTATATTTCCAGCTATGCAAAATTTGCCCTTTAAATTTCTTTATACCTGTAAGGGGTGAAAACCAACAACAAAAGGCCTTAAAGATCTTATCTCACTCCAGGGTGAACATTCTGTAGGGCATAGGTCTTCCCCAAACCAGAAATCACAAATGTCATAATCCAGCACCAAAACCAATAATGATACTAAGTATTTATTCTTAGGCAGAAGAGTAGAAAGGCTAGCAATTGGGATTAAGTGATTTGCCTAAGGTGACATAGCTAGAAAATGTCTTGAGTTCATATTTGAGCCCAAGTCTTCCTGACTTTAGTCCTGGTTCTATATCCATTGTACTACCTAGATGCTCCTCAGGTACATTCCTTAAAAATGTTCATTCTGATCTGGTACTGACTAAAAATAGAATGGTGGATCAATGGAATAGACTAGGGGTAAGTTACTTTAGTAATCTAGTATTTGATAGACCCAAAGATCCCAGCTTTTCAGATAAGAATTTTTGGCTATTTGACAAAAACTGCTGGGAAAATTGGAAAACAGTATGGCAAAAATTAGGTATAGATCAGTACCTCATACCCTATACCAAAAGGTCAAATTTATGATTTAGACATAAAGAGTGAATTTAAAAGTGAATTAGAAGATAAAATACTTTACCTGTCAGATCTATGGAGAAGGAAAAAATTTATGACCCAACGAAAGATAATTATCAAAGAATACGAATAGGAGGCTTTCAGTTGAAGAAATAAAAGCTATCCATAATCATATGAAAAAATGTTCTAAATCCCTCTTGATTAGAGAAATGCAAATTAGTTTTACATCCTGTAATGAAAGTCACTTTTCATCCCTTGGTTTCAGTTTCCTTGTCTGTAAAATGAGGGATTTGGACCACATGACTCATGAGGGTTTTCTAGGTACATGATCCCATGAATGTAGTTCTTAATTTTAGATCTCTCTAAAGCATGCATCCTAGCTTGTTATCTTATATTATCCTGTATATCCTGAAGCTATTTGCTTTTTTTACAATTAAATTTAAGTTCTAAGAAGGCAGAGGATCCACAGACTTCTGGTGCTTAGTCGGTGTTTGTGGACTTAAACAACAACTTAACAAATATCTATTAAGTGCCTATCATCTGCAGAGCACCATGATATCCAGTAAGAAGGAAACTAATTGGACAAAAATTTGGTAAAACATAAGAGAAGTCATCCAGAAAAACCACGATAGGGAAAGTTGTTAAGCTGCTTATAGAATAAGAGGAAGGGATAATATGTAGACATGATGAGTTTTGTATGGTGCTCTTGAAATATCAAAAGACTGAAAAAATGAGGGCAACTAGGTAACACAATGGATAGAGCTCCAGGTCTGGTGTCTGGTGTCCTGGTTTCAAATCTGACTTTAGACACTTCCTAGCTATGTGACCCTGGGCAAGTCACTTAATCGTAATTGTCTAGCCCTTTCCCCAATTCCTTCTTAGAGATAAAAGACAAAAGGCAAGGATTTTAAAAAAAAGAAACAAAGAACATTATTTAACACACTGAGAAGATATCCTAAGGGATAATTCCTGGGAAGATATTGATAAGAATTGCATAGTAGGAGGTACAGAGGGTTCTTAATCTGAACCACTCACCATAGCACCTACATGGATGAGATCAGATATCTCCTGAAAAATCAGAGAAAATAAGGTATCAGGGGGAGAGATCATGATTGATTTAGTCACAGGGATCATAGAGGAGGTGGCACTTGAACTGGCTTTTAAGAGTGGATCTCAATGGTGGGAGAGCAGACAATAAGCATTCTAGGCTTATGGAAGAGTTTGGAGAATTATCCAGTATTGAGGAAGCACAGAGTAGGAGAATGAAGTGGAGATGAGAAATATAATTGACCATTTATCAATTGGGGAATGATTATATTCTTATAAGTTCAACTTAGTTCTTTATATATTTGAGAAATGAGACCTTTATCAGAGAAATTTGCTATTAAAATTTTATTTCCCAGTTTGTTGTTTCTCTTCTAATCCTGGTTACGTTTAAAAATTTTTTTTTGTTTATTAAAAAGCCTTTTAACATTTAATATAATCAAAATAACTTCTTAGTTGTAACTCCCATTGTCTCATCTTTACCACTCTTCTACTTTGCAACTAACACACTGTATTGATTCTAAGATGAAATGTGGGGATTAAAAAAAAAAGAGCAATATATAGTTTGGCAGGGTGCACAGAGATCCAGCCTAGAAGCCAGGAAAACAAATGTTCAAGCCCCACATATGATATACATTGACTGTGTGACCTTTGACAAGTTACTTAACTATTTGGCACTCTAGACAACTCTCTAAGACTGTAAGTTGCAGAGAAGGTACCCATGTGCATTGGCAAAAAGGTGTTTCATTCCTTGGAAGTTCTCTATCTCACTAAAATCGGAAGCCCATTTCTGATCTATATGATTAATTCAATGAAAAAAGAAGGGTTTTCTGGTAATCATACAAATGGAATGGAGTGAAGATGATATTACTATATAACATAGTACACAATAAATTAGATGCTTTAATAATAGATTAAAAATCCATACCGTTCTTCCCCATAACCCTTTTTAGACCTTTCACATTGCATTCCCAAACACAAATAATCAATTGAATGGATGAGAATTTTGTCTATCAGTCTTGTCTTTATTGATTACCCTAAAGATTAATTTTAAAAATAATTCAAACATTTTTCCCTCACAAGACAAATTTGATAGTTTTTGCTATGGTTTTAGTGACTCCCTTTTTAATTTAAAATGTATTACATGCATCCATGTTAGAAGTCACACTCCCCATAGATCACTTGCCTGGAAAAGATGATAGTGGTAAGTAAGGCTCAACATGATGACCAGTGCAAACCAAAACAGCATCAAAGACTGATGATTCCTTTTTTCCAGAAGTCTCAGTGACTACATTCCATTGACCAGTGATAGAAAAATCTGGTTGTTTTGTAACACTGAGGACAGTGGTCTAAAAGAAAGCAGAAAAATCTAAGCAAGGAGGAAGATTAATTGATCGTGGGTTAGGAAGATTGTGGCTGTTGCCAATAATCCTGGTAAGGAAACTGACCTTCCTCTCTTTCCAAGATTATCTGTATCCATCCTATATATGGAAGGCTAGGCCAGGCTCCTGAGCCTTATATTACTAAAATGACCCTCAAATAACAGAACTTTTTGTCTCATCAGGAGGAAGTACGTAGCCAGTTGAGATTTCTATTTGGAAGAGCACTATGGGAATGGGGATCTTCTTTCCTCTCTTCAATCTTCCGGAAGGCTAAAGTCTTAACTTTGAGCCTCAGCCTTATCGGTGGGGTCCTTGCTACCAAGTTTCTGTCTGCCAAATTCTGATTTTTTGGACTGTAAACTTTAATAATGTAGTACCAGAGCCATCTTTGGCATGTATTACCCAACTTTGCTGTCCACCATAGGACATCTCTGACATGACCATTGGTCTACTTGAACTTCTACTTTACTGCTTGCTGCCAGAAATTCATACTTTTACAAATGTATTTCTATTGTCCACTGCTAGGACCTTCCTGGTTTATCCCCCTGAACGCCTTCTCTCTCCTTAAGCTTAATTCCTATCTCCCACTACATCGGTCTAGTCTCTGAATCTTAGCATCCTTACTCTGACCATATTCATTCCTAACCAAGACCCAGACACTGGGTTGTACATATGAAAATAATCTTAAATAGTTCTCAAAATATAAGTATCCTTGGAATGAATATCTAGTATTGATTCTAAAGATAGAGGTAAGGGATTAAAAAAACAAACAACCAATGATGTTGATTGGAAAAGCCTTCCTGTAAGAGCTGTCACATAAACTGAGCTATAAATGAATCTAGGATTCGAAGAGAGAGAAATGAGGAAGAAATATGTTCCAGGAATGAGGGGGAGCCTGTGCAGAATCAAGGAGTCTGGATTTAGGAAACCAAGTTCAGAGAATAGCCAGAAAGCTGACTCTTTGCAGGAATGTAGACAATGACAAGGGTAGAAATAGGCAAAAAGCCTGAAGATTATGCATGAGCCAAATTATGAAGGATTTTAAATGCATAGATGAGAAGTTGGTACTTTTTCCTACAGGAAATATCTTTCCTATGCCTTACCTTAAAACATATATATGGCAACAGTCCAAAGTGCTTGGTGTATGCACGGAAGTAATCCATGACTTGACTATTGTGCATATAATTGGGATAATCTTCTGGGATGGGGAAATCACTAAAAGTCATCATTTCCTTAGATGTATTAATCGTCAGAGATTTGTATATGCTGGCCTTCCCCTCGATAGCTTCTTCCTTCAAGAAGTAAGCACACCAATACTGTTTAGCTTTGTCATCAAAGAGAAAATCTACAAATCTCACAAATCCCTGATTTCTTACATCACATTGGCAAAAGCCCACCCCCAGTCCTTCTCTCAATCTCAAAGAAGCACTAAATATTCTTATGAGAAGAGCCTTCCTGGACCATTCTTATTTCTGTCTCTGCAATATTTGCTCCATGGCCAGTCTAATGATACATAAATATTTGGATCTTCTTTCCTAACTTAACTATACACTACTATAAGACCATAGACGCATGAAAGTCAGCAATCCTCGGCAAATGACATTGGTTTAGTTAGAAATTAATACCAATGGGGAAAGGATATTTTTGAAATTTTTCTTCTTGAAAGCCCTTAATTAAAAATAATGCCACTGCTTTCTACCCAATATCATGACAAATGAAACCATTAACAATTTAATATACACTATTTTAACAGATCTTAATTTTTCAATGTGCTATTCATTTATAACTTGATTAATATATGCAACTGTAATGAGTGAAATTCTTGAGAGGCAGTATTTCTTTCAGGATACCTAAATATAATTTTGGGAGCTCATTATTCAGCTCCTCCCTTGAGCATCCCAAAACATCTCTAATTGGTAAACAGCTAATTAGAAGCTGGTCCATCAAACTCTCACCCCTTCCCCACACTAACAGATAGTGGTATATTATGTAAGCAGGAAGAAAATCATTGTAAAACCTTCCTGTCAACCAGATTTTGTGAAAGGAACACTTGCCAAAGGATCAAGAAAATAGAAAATCTGTAAATTGGATGTTGCATGAGGTTTAAGACCTTGCTTAAGTAATTCTCTCTGATACATAGGGATTAGGTTCTTTCGATTTCAGGGTCCTGATATAAGAATGAATACAGTTTATTAAAAATAAAATTTCACCCTACTTATTTTATCTACTACTTTATAATTCAAAATTTATTTATTTGAAAATAAACTAATTTAATTAATTAATTAATTAAGAATATTTTTCCATGGTTACATGATTCATGTTCTTTCACTCCCCTCCTCTCTCCTCCCTCCCAGAGTTGATGAGCAATTCTCAAAATTAATTTATAACAGTTGTGTTTTTTTAATGAAAATCACAGAGTTTAAAACTATAAATGCCTTAGAGATTTTATATGTTAGTGCTTCCATTTTATAATTGAGAAAACTGAGGCCCAAAGAAGTCAAATAATTTTCCCAAGGTCAAACAGGTTATAAGTAGTTTAGAACTCAGATCTTCAGATCCCAAATCTAAAGTCCTTTTCATTATCCTAGGATATCCTACCTATTCTACATTTCATTAAAAATAGATTTTAATCTGATTCTATCAGTCATATTACTTTTCTTTTTGACTTGAGGAAACAAATTAGAAAGGTCAGACTTAAGTCAGGCAATATTTCTTACTTGAAACTTCCAGAGGCCTCCAATGTCATCACTCTTCTCAAAGCAAGTGGGTTCAAGTCCCTCATCCAGGCAACACTTAATGGCAGGCAGTCCACAGGACCCAGCACCAATGATTGCAACTTTCTTTACCATGGTTTCCTGTGTCAGGAGAAAAATCAGACAAGTCTTCTAATACTTATCCTTTTAGTGACAGAGGCTCTTTAGTTCTTGGTTTCTACCTTCTATATTTTCTGGCTATAAGAGGGTGTAAAACAACTCAGATACTAGCGTTGGAAGTATAATATGTGTAGAATTGGAAGAATGACTACAAAAAAATATCACCAAGGTGTTGTGCCATGCTTCTGGCAAGAAGAAAGGTTAGCTTCTCCACCCAGGAGATTCTAATGTAGCTCTTGTGTGTTATTGGGTATTGGTGTCTCATTTTCCTGTTAAACTGTGAATTCTATGGGGGAAGAAACTATATCTCTCATAAAGACTGTTTATCTCCCCAAGACACCAAATTGTATACAATACACAGCAAGCTCTTAATAAATGACTAGAATGTAAATTCCCAATAGAACACAAGCCCCTTGAGAATCAGAAATATTTAATATATTGTCTTCAAATTCCCAGTGAGTTGAATTGAAAATCCTTATTAAATTAAATTAAGTAATGTAATTCATACATTTTAATTTCCACTTGCAAGTTGTTTAAAGCATCAAAGAAAATACTTCTCTACTTGGAAAATATGTTGACTCAACAATTTTATTATGATAAGTCCACTCACACTAGTCATCCTTTACTACCATGCTAGACTTATCTTCTTCCTCATCTCCTCCCTTTTTTTTTAAACCCTTGTACTTCGGTGTATTGTCTCATAGGTGGAAGATTGGTAAGGGTGGGCAATGGGGGTCAAATGACTTGCCCAGGGTCACACAGCTGGGAAGTGGCTGAGGCCGGGTTTGAACCTAGGACCTCCCGTCTCTAGGTCTGACTCTCACTTCACTGAGCTACCCAGCTGCCCCTTTTTTTGCTTGTATTTCTAACTCTTAGGACAATACTAGACACAGTACCTAGCACAGTGTAAGGATTTCATAAATGTTGTTTAAAAAATAACTTAATAAATGATGGCTGGTTTGATTTGACTTGACTATAGGGCAAGAAGTAGGGGGGATTTGAAAAACAATTCTGCCTCATTCTTGCACTGCATTCTTCTTCTTTCCACTACCTATCGTGTTGAGGCAAGAAGGTATTGATCTCATTATATGAATCTTTCCCTTTTCAGTGCATTCTCATATAGTAGATTTGGACCTAGAAGCTTTGGGTTCAAATTTCTGCTCCTATATATAGACTATAGCAACTAGAAGATTACTAGAGCACATTACTCTGATTGTGTAACTTTGGCAAAAATGAATCAACACTATCACAACCTCATAATTTACAAAATATTTAAAGCAAGAACATTCCAATTTTCTCTGCAATTGTACCATTTTATCACTCTATGGTACTGACAATTTCCATCTTTCTTAGGGCATTGATTGATGAAGATTTCTACTTTATCATCTTTGGAAATGTAGATATGAGAAATGTTCCTTTGACTACTATCTTTCATACTATCAATTGAAATTTCTTATTAATATTTATTTATGCACTTTATTAGTACAATGAGAACTGATAATTCTGTGGCATTGGGAGATATTGAATCATACTTTCTAAATTGCTAAAAGACTAAATTCTATCTACTCTAATGGTCGTGTAAGTAATTTCTTCTTTGAAAACTGGTAATCTGTATGGGGTGTTTATAGTATCTCTATCAATCAAAACGTAATTCCTAACTATCAACATGTGTTTATTAAATACCTATGAACTAAAGATAATAATTTGGTGGCTCAGTGGGTGGATTGCTGAGCCTGGAGTCAGAAAGGCTCATCTTTCTGAGTTCAAATATGGCCTTAGACAGACTCTAATTGTGTGACCCCGGGCAAGTAATTTAAACCTTTTTGCCTCCATTTTCTAGAGAAATTAGAGAAGGAAATGGCAAACTACTCCAATGTCATGAAGAGTCAGACATGACTGAAAGTGATCAATCAACAAACATGGGTCCAACACTGTGGTGGGTGCTAGGGATCTACATACAAAGAATGGAGCCTACTCTTCCTACTTTCAAATAACTTATGCTCCAAAAACCAGATTATAAACCTTTTATAGGATCTTCAGGGGAACTGTATTTTTAAATTTTGTTTACTGTCAAGATCTAATTAGAAACCTCACAGGATAAATAATGGGGTAAATGGCTGTCCATTTGATGGATGTGATATCCATGTGGTATATTATTTAGATCCTACATAGTAAATTGCTCTGTTCTACTGGTCAAAAGAGTGTAGCTAAGCATGTGGAACACAGCCACATCCCAATCAGCTCTATAACCCAAGTTGTAGCATTTAATAAGGTTAAATTTGTGAGTGTTCTTTTAGCTTTCAATAGAAATCACAACCAAGGAAGAAGTAGCTTTGGCCAGTAATGCCACTTTCCATTAAATGAGTTCTTTTTCTGGTAATATTGAGATACTTTAATAAAAAGATCATTTTATGCACCTGGAAATCAAAAAGAAACCCAATGAGGAAGACAAATCTTATTCCTTGTTTTGGATCCAATTCTTTGGGTGAGGGAAGGGAAGAACCAAACTTAATGAATTCTTTTGAACAACAAATAATGACTCTCAGCATGAAATCCTGGGGCAAGATATCACACAGGCTTATAGATTTAAAACTAGACAGGATCTTAAAAGCCCATTCAAACCCTTTACTTTACAGATGAGGAAACTGATGCATAGAGCAGTGAAACAATCTGTTCAAACTTCCACAGCAACAAGTATATGAAGCAGAGTTTGAATTCAAGTCCAAAGAAATCTTTGAGTGCAAACCAGGGGCTGGTCAGTTTTGATTTAGTTTCTTGTCTCTCTTTGTACCCTTAACTCCTGGCACACAGTAGGTACTCAACAAATGCTTATTGACTTGACTTACCCATTCTGTCATCTAGCTTCCTCAGTCACATACTTCTCATGGTGGATAGAGCTCTAGACATGGAATTCAAATCTTGTCCCTGAAACTTTTAAACTGTGTGATAATATCCAACTCATTTAGCTTCTTTGATACTGAATTTTCTCATTTGTAAAATGGATATAATTGTACCTACCTCACACTATTGTTGTGATAATTAAAGAAGGCAATATCCATATTACCTAAATGCATTGCCAACTTTCAAGCACTACATAAATACTGAGAAATGCAGAACTTCCATTTCTTAGTCATGTAACCATGGGCAAATAAATCACTTTACTTCTTGGACTCTGAATATCTTAATCTGTAGAATGGGGATAATCATGATGATACTGCTTAATACAGTGCTTTATAAATCTCAGAGTAGTACATAACATGCAATGGCTTAGGATTATGTAGAACTTTACAGTTATAAAGAATTCTTTGAATTTTATCTCACAACATCTCTATGAATAAGATAATTATGGGAGTCATTTATAGTTATAAAAATAGGTAACACGTATTGCTTTAAGGTTTGCAAAGTGCAAACCTTATTTATTATTTTTATTTTATAAATGAGGAAAAGGTGAGTTTTATTAACTTGTCCAAAGTCATTATACAGCTAGTGTCTGAGGCAGGATTCAGACATAGATCTTCCTACTCCAAGTTCAGGGCTCTATATGTGCACTACCTAGCTGTATGACTATGTTTACTTTAATGTTTTAAATTTTTTAAAAAATTAAGTAACTAACTTGATTGTTACATTCAAATACTCAGTTAACCCCCTTTTCTCTCTCCATTAGAGAAGGCATCATTTGACAAAAGCTCTGTGTATATGTAAAACTGCATCTTGCTTATTTCTATTTATCATTTCTTATTTTGCTCAACTCATCATGAAGCTGTATTATTATCATCATCTCTAGAGTGAGGAACTAGAATTCGAATCAAGGATTCTGGACCCTTGTGTCCAGAGTGTGATGAATTTTTCTTCATGTCTCCTGGCTTCTTGAAAATAGTAAGTAAGTCAAAAAGCAAAAGCAATGATAAATAAAGGAAAGGACTCCAATCGACTTTAGTTAAACAATCTATATGTGTGCCCTGGTCAACTAAAAGGAATAGGATAAAAGAGTGACGTAAAGTGGAATGATGTAAAGTGCAAAGAGGAAAGGAGGTTTTTTGTTCTTTTAAATGTAATTGAACAAGGGCAGCGAGGTGGCACAGTAGAAAGAGAGCTAGACCTGGAATCAGAAGGACCTGGGTTCAAATTTAGCCTCAGACAGGTCTTATATGTCTGACTCTGGACAAGTCAATTAATCCCATTTCCCTAGCCTTTGCCCTCCTTTCCCAGAGTTGTCACTAGGACAGAAAGTAAGGGATTAAAAAAATAAGAGCAATTGAACAAAGAAGGGAAAAGTCCATCCCATTTAAAGGAGTTCTCCATTGCAGGGTTTGTTGTCATTTCACAAGCCAGGAACCTCTGTCTATTTTTAAGAACAGTGATGGGAAAGCAGGAAACACTCACCAAGAAAGTCACACAGGGTAGACTTCAGAGAGGTTCTTTCACGTTTCTGCAATCACTGTAATAGGTTGGAGCGGAGGATCTTATAGGACCTTCCAACTCAGATTCTGTCTGTGAGTTGGTTGATGGCAGATCTGACTGGGAGTCTTTTCTGTCTTCTTCTGAAGACCTTTGTCTCTGGGTCCAATAAGTAGGCTTCCTTTTAAATTTCAAAACTCAGTATTCAGGTATTCCCTACCCCACCCCTTGCTTTTCAGGCAGATTAATGATCATGGCTCTGTTTTCTCCCAGGATGTCTAAAAGCTCCCCCCACCAATTTTGTATTTTTTCCAAAACAGCTCCCCCAAATTTTCTCCTTTTCTTAAAGAGTGATGAATACCAATTCATTTTTACTACCTCCCCAAAGAATTCCAGGATCTGTTCTTTTTCATTTTAAATTATCACTGAAATTTGAAAAGTCAAAGAGTTCCTTGCCCAATAAAGAGGAAAAATTAAAAGAACACCCTTAATCTTTTTTCCCTTGCACCAAAATAAATGTAAGAACAGCTTTGTAAATAGTGAGGCCAGGAGTTCAGAAAAATCAGAACCAGAGCTCAGGGAGTAAAGGTTAAGGACACACCAAAGGATTTTGAGCATCTGAAGATTTAGCAGATTCACCAGGGCCAGACAAATGCTCAAAGGCGATTCCCCCCAAAATCCACTTTTCAAGATAAATTGATCCACTAACTGTTCCTCAGTATAATATATTCCACCATCCATCTCCCTTTTTACATGTTAGTCAGCCAGCAAACAACAAAATTAAGAGATTACTAGATGCCATGCAATATGTGAGGACCAGGAATACAAAGAAAGGCAAAACACCCCATGGTCTTGGCCCTTGAGGAATTCCCATTCTAATAGAGGATGTATCATGCAAATAACTATTCAATATTAGAATAGTATAGAATAGTATAGAGGGAATGAGAGGCTGGGCATGCAAGGACTTTGAAAAGCAGCTTGGCACCGGCTTGAACCTTATGGGCTCCCATTCTAGAATGGGAGGAATGCTTAAAAAGGGACACTTGGATTCCTTAGGGGTCACTTGATCTCTAGATTCTGAGGAGAGCAGAGGCTTACTTCCTGTGGCCATTTCATATTGGGTTACAGGAAGTAGCCAAAGTTCCTGACACATTTTGGAGGTTCCTGATATCAAGAGAATGTCTGTGATCCTGAAACCTGTGACACTGTTTCCCATCCAGATCATCTTTTGTGTGTGAGCTGCAAGGACCTGAAATGTCTAGCCTAAAATTGAGCCAGACCACCTGGTTTGAGGCCTTTGGCCTCTAGCCATCCTATCTGACAAGCTATACTGTGTTCCTGTTTTAATAGTGGACCAGCTAGTCAGGAATAGGTAGCTAGATAATTATTATAGACAGATAGAGTGCAGTGAATGCAGCCCAACTTTGTTGGGACCGAAGAGACCTTTGGAGGTCAGGCAGGGGGAAGAAGATAAGATTTTATTAGAGATAGGGACTCTGTCTCCTGGTCCACTTACCCATCCTGTGTTTTGTGAATAAACCAAGTTTTTTGTTTATATCATTGTGAGAGAGAAGTTAAACCATGTTGACCTGCCAGAGTGCTGGAAAGCCTAACATCTGGGTCTACAGCCTGTGGTCAACTACTGATTAGGTTCAGCACTGGTCCAAACCTCTAAACTAAACCTAGTTACATCTCGCAGTGAACAAACCTATTTATTTCAATGTATGCAGGATATACAAAATGAAAATAAGAGGCAATCTCAGAGAGAAGGCACAAGTGCTCCTCTCTATCTGGAATACATTCCCTCTTCACTTCTTGGATCCTTCTTGGAATACTTGACTTAATTCAAGACATTAGGAGATACCTCCTATGCTAGATCTTTCCAGATCTCCTGAGTTCTTTCTTAACATTTTCTTCCTTAAATCATTTAATATTTTATGTACTTATATTTAGATATCTGGGTATATATCATGCCTCACCCCCGTCAAGTGTACAAATCTCTGTGAGGTCTGATTTTCTTCATATACATCAACCAAAAAAAACATATTGCAAAAGATTAAATGCAGAAGCAAATATGATTGTAAACATTTTCTCCTTCTTGAAATCACTTATAACATTCTTATTTACTATATATTTATTTCTCTATGTACATATACTTCACTCCAATCAAATGGAAGATTCTTGAGAGAATGCTTTTTGGTGTATGTTGTATCTCTCTACTATTGAACAGTGTTTTACATGGAGGAAGAGCATACTAGATTTTGAACTTAATTTAATTGAATTTAATGGAATAATTCTGTTAAGCCAAGTGGACATTAAAGAGAACTGCCACAAATGTGAAACAATGTCACTCTTTTCACTCACTTTCTTTGGAAAATATAGCTATTTTCCATAAAATATTATTTCTGCTAATATAAATATAGGCTTGTCATTGTTATTTTGAATGCATTGATAAATACCTCAAAATATATCAGCTTTAATGTCTTATATAGTAAATGTCAATGGATATAACCCATTGGGTTGTAAGCTCTTGGGAGTAATCTATAATTTTTTAAAGTGTAAATGGCCTTGAGAACAAAGAGTTTGAGAAATACTGATCTAAGATAAGACTCAACTTGCACATGGGAACTATTGTAAATGGCCTTAAACTGTCCTTGGAGCATAAATTATCAGGTACAGTAGACAGGCAAGTCTGTACATCTTGCCCTCTGGGCTTGATGCCCATCAACTGTGTGGTGTTTCCTCCATCAACTCCCAACTGTTGCCGAGCAAAGATCTCTGGCACAAGGGGACAGCCAGCATAGTTGCTCCCAGGGTTCTTTATATGCTTACTCTGACCCTGCTGGTATCCTCCACCAGATGCAAGCTCTGGTATTCAGCAGACAAAGTGAGGCTGCTGGTCCTGCTGCACAGCTTGTTGCCTGTTACTTCTGCACTGTTTGCTCGGTGGTGTGTATACTATCTGGTGGGACTGAGACCCTAAGGATATTTATTTTGGTTGGTCTCAGTATTCTTCATTCAATTCTTGAGAATTATTTCTGTCCTAAGCATTTTTTTCTTTATCATAAGGATATATCTGATGACTTCAGGGAAAAACAGACCTCCTCCCAAGTTATGAATTTCTCAAACTGTTCTGACTCTGTGTGTATCTCTGAGTAGTTTAAGTTCATTCATCTTTATTTTTCTATAAAAGCCTTTAAATGTTCTGCATTGCACCTCATAAAGTACTTTGCTGTTTTTACTCAACTTATTTCTAATACTCCTACAGCATTCTATTTGGCATTATAGTTATTTGTTTAACAGATAAAAAAAAAGAATTATTATAACCAGGAGTGTGAAAGATCACAGAAGCTACTTTCTTGATCATCTTCCAACACTAACTTGGACTAGAAGTTCATTTGTAAAACATTACATAAGAGCTTGTGGTGTTAAATTTCAAAAAAGCAATTGAGGGGAAAATAAGCCTGCAAAGACTTCCTCATGATACTGAACAGAGCCTTATCACCCAGAGGGCTTTTTGTCAATGTCTGGCACTTAGTACAATCCTGGGCACTTGGTAGGGTCTTAATAAATAGGTATTGATATATTATTTATTAAAGTAATGAGGAAAACAAATGGAAGTCAAATGAGATAAATATGCTGACATGTCTATTATTGGGTTAGTGTCATGTAGTGATCACTGAATTTGGACTCTGCCACCTCAGCCCCCCTATAAACTAGGTGATGGTAAGAAGGAGAAATGACACAAAAAAGTGAAGAAAAAGGTGACCAAAGACCCAGGCAAATAGGAACTGCCAGCAAAAAAGGAAGAAAATTATGTAATCATGTCACCAACATTGTTGCCCTGACCCTTCATGGGACTCTGAGGTGGAGTGAAGTAATCCCAAATTGCCTGATGTAGAGAATAATTTATCATCACACTTCACCCACCCATCCACCATGACTATTAATCTACGTATCCTCTGAGTAACTAAACTAACCAAACAACAGATACTTTCCTTGTTTCAGGGAAAGCAGACTTCCACCGAACACTGTCCTAATCCTCATGATTCAGGATCTCTGCTGAATCAAGCTTTTTTTTCTCTTGCCACTTCTCCTCATACTCTCATCTTTATCCAGGTCAAACTGTCTTTCCTTGGTCCTTTTCCTCTATTATCCTCATCATCCACTATACCTTTGGAAATCCTGCTCTGTCTTGTAATGGGGATAATTTGAGGAAAGGTGTGTGGAATAAGGGAATTTGAGAGGAGGTTGTCAGAGACTTGCTAAATGGGTAATCTAGGTTATAGGTAGGCTGGAATTAAGGAGATTCAGGATATAATAGGGCTGAAGTCAGGAGTATAACACAGAAGGGAAACAGAAATCTTCAGGGAGAGGAGAAATTAAACTAAACAGCAGACTTTACAGACTGGGACTTAGACTCAAACACAGGCTGAGGGAAATAGACTAAACTGAAATTAACAAACAGGGTTTAGTTAATTTCACAGGAAGGGACTTGTTTTGAAGTCACACCTTCCTTCAAGATGGATACCCGGCTTCCTTTCAAACCCAGAGTATGTTGGTTCTTTCCCTCTTCTTCCCTCTCTTAATAACTAACAAACAAATTATACTAATAGGTCTGTTGAAACACAAAAGGGTTTATTATCTTTAAAGGATGATTTGTCAGTAAAGTGGATCAAAGGAAAGCCCTAACAGTTGTCTCAGGAACCTCACGTGGGGGAAGGGAGGCAAAGATGGAATCTGAGTAAGGACCAGCCTTTAACTCAACTTACAAAATAAATGATGACTGACTAGTTTCTTTATATCTAATACTGTCAAATAACAATTAACCCTTCACAGATTTGAACTCCTCTCTAATTACTCTCATTATTAACTCCACAGACATATAAGGCAAGGGAGGGAAGGTAGGAAATAATATTGGGAAGGAAGATATAAAGGGTTTATCCAAAATAACAGTTTCTTAAATAAATATATCAAAGCTAGGCTAAATTTCAATTGTACAGATAGGTAAAGAAGCAGCTCAGTTGGTTAGATAACCTCTCTCCACAGGAGACTCAAACCAACTGTCTTTCTCCCTCAAGATTCCAAACTCCTAACTGCTTTAGAACTCAGCCAAAGCTTGAAAAAACTATATGACCCCCTCTCTCTATACTACAGTCTTTAACAATTCATCTTTATGCTAGATGTGTTCCACTGTTTTTTCTTTCTTATTTTCTTTTATTTCATTAAATATTTCCCAATTAAATGTATACATTTTAATTTTTAATTTCAAATTCTCTTCCTTATTCCCACCCCATTTCTCGAGAAGGCAAACATTTCGGTTTTGATTATACATGAGATCCTGCAAAAAAATTCACTAATGAAAACCCAATTTGTTCCAAGACAACTCATTCAAATCCATTTACTTCAGGACTGATTACTCCTTCTGTGGCTGGTAACTTAACAAGCCAGCACAGTGAGTTGTAATATTCCTTGATTTCACTGTCTTATCAAATAAAAGATTAATTTTGTTATTTTTAAAGTTTTAAAAATTCATCATCTTGTAATATAGGCCTTTAAAATCTCACTTAATAAGTAAGTCAACGAATGTTTTTAAATGATTACACATTAAATACATTATACATATTTAAAGGGTTATATATACATATAAATGGCTATCCATTAAACAATATACTATACATTTCCATTATTTTCAATTGCTAATCTCCAAAATACTCATATATTGATTTTGTCATAGTAGTATGCCATCATCTTTATTATTTAAAATTCTCTTTGACCTTTAAATGTATAAATAATACAGATTTGTTGCTGATATTATTGTCTTTACCTGATGTAATATAAGTGTATTTTTTGTTGCCTGACCATTTATTAAATTTTACTCAAAACTATATAACATAAATGAAAACTGTAGACCATTTATGAGACTTCTATGAGCACATTCATATTACAGTTATATTAATTAATACATAAATTACTTTTGTATATTAATTAATATACAAATTACCTGTCTATATACATTTTTACCAACTTGTTTTCATTGCAATCAATTCACTGCTTACTTTAGAATCTTGCAATCAGTATTTTTGCTCTATTGTTATTTCCATGAGGAAGTTGCAAATTTCAAGGTCAAAAGGCATGACAGATTTTGATCTATTAATAAAAATTATAGATAAAGTGCATATGAAACAGGCTGGAACAATTTACTCTATAACTGAAAAATTATAAAATTGAACAACTGAAAGTTTTAAGAAGTCTGTCCAATACAAAGACCAACTATGGTTCAAGAGGACCAATAATGAGAAATGTTCTCTGCCTCCCTGAGAGATAGATGTCCCCTAATAGAGACTAAATATGATAGGAAACATGGACAATATGGCAATTTCCTGCCCCCCTTGCCTACGCATATATGTTTCAAGGATTTTTTTTCTTCAATAGAGGAAAAGATAAGAGACATAGAAAATGAATTCTTATTAATTTAAAAAATAAGAAGAAAAATATGTGTAGACAAACTGTAGAATGCCAACAATAGAAGCGACTTTAGAGATAACTTTGGGTAGTCACTAGGTTTTACAAATGAGGGAAATGAGGATGAGTAACCTGTCCAAGGTCACACATGTAATTAGCGGCAACTTAAGCACCAGAAAGACCACACCGGTCTCTTGAAATGGATTATTTTTTGACAAAGGAATCTCTGCCTTCAGAATATGCATTATCATCCATACTTTGATGGATTTGTAGCCTCATAGGTGAAAGTGTTCTTGGTAACAATGAAGATGCCCATATCATCCTGCAACCTTATCCACAGTAAAACCAACCCCTTCAAACCAGACATGGGCATGGCAGACAGGTCAAACTGAGAATGGATCACATGGGTCTGTTTTCTCTGGTTTGAGTTGAGAATTTTAAAACTTTTCATAGCCCCTTTATAATTGTTTGTTGCTCAGTTGCTCAACTGAGGATTGAAATATTCAGGACATGACATAACATAACATAACATAACATAACATAACATAACATAAGCAGAGAGTCCTCATATTAATGTTTCTTTTACTAATATATGGAATATTTGTCCATGGTTATATGAATCATGTTCTTTCCCTCCACTCTTCCCACTCCTCTCCCATAGCCAATTAGCAATTCCACTGGGTTTTACATGTGTCATTGATCAAGACCTATTTACATAATATTAACATTTGCACTAGGGTGATTGTTTAGAGTCTACATCCCCAATCATATCCCCATCAAGCTATGTGATCAAGCAGTTGTTTTCCTTCTGTATTTCTACTCCCACAGTTCTTTCTCTGAATATGGATAGCATTCTTTTTCATAAGTCCTTTAGAATTGTCCTGGATCATTGCATTGCTGCTATCAGAGAAGTCCACTACGTTCGCTTGTGCCACAGTGCATCAGTCTCTGTGTATAATGTTCTTCTGGTTCTGCTCCTTTCTCTCTACATCAATTCCTGGAGGTGGTTCCAGTTCACATGGAATTCCTCCAGTTGATTATTCCTTTCAGCACAATAGTATTCCATCATTAACAGATG
>NC_058133.1:64805886-64826620 GCF_016433145.1 Gracilinanus agilis
CATCTGTTAATGATGGAATACTATTGTGCTGAAAGGAATAATCAACTGGAGGAATTCCATGTGAACTGGAACCACCTCCAGGAATTGATGTAGAGAGAAAGGAGCAGAACCAGAAGAACATTATACACAGAGACTGATACACTGTGGCACAAGCAAACGTAATGGACTTCTCTGATAGCAGCAATGCAATGATCCAGGACAATTCTAAGGGACTTACGAAAAAGAATGCTATCCATATTCAGAGAAAGAACTGTGGGAGTAGAAATACAGAAGGAAAACAACTGCTTGATCACATAGCTTGATGGGGATATGATTGGGGATGTAGACTCTAAACAATCACCCTAGTGCAAATGTTAATATTATGTAAATAGGTCTTGATCAATGACACATGTAAAACCCAGTGGAATTGCTAATTGGCTATGGGAGAGGAGTGGGAAGAGTGGAGGGAAAGAACATGATTCATATAACCATGGACAAATATTCCATATATTAGTAAAAGAAACATTAATATGAGGACTCTCTGCTTATGTTATGTTATGTTATGTTATGTTATGTTATGTTATGTCATGTCCTGAATATTTCAATCCTCAGTTGAGCAATTGAGCAACAAACAATTATAAAGGGGCTATGAAAAGTTTTAAAATTCTCAACTCAAACCAGAGAAAACAGACCCATGTGATCCATTCTCAGTTTGACCTGTCTGCCATGCCCATGTCTGGTTTGAAGGGGTTGGTTTTACTGTGGATAAGGTTGCAGGATGATATGGGCATCTTCATTGTTACCAAGAACACTTTCACCTATGAGGCTACAAATCCATCAAAGTATGGATGATAATGCATATTCTGAAGGCAGAGAATCCTTTGTCAAAAAATAATCCATTTCAAGAGACCGGTGTGGTCTTTCTGGTGCTTATGTTGCCGCTAATTACATGTGTGACCTTGGACAGGTTACTCATCCTCATTTCCCTCATTTGCAAAACCTAGTGACTACCCAAAGTTATCTCTAAAGTCTCTTCTATTGTTGGCATTCTACCGTTTGTCTACACATATTTTTCTTCTTATTTTTTAAATTAATAAGAATTCATTTTCTATGTCTCTTATCTTTTCCTCTATTGAAGAAAAAAAAATCCTTGAAACATATATGCGTAGGCAAGGGGGGCAGGAAATTGCCATATTGTCCATGTTTCCTATCATATTTAGTCTCTATTAGGGGACATCTATCTCTCAGGGAGGCAGAGAACATTTCTCATTTTTGGTCCTCTTGAACCATAGTTGGTCTTTGTATTGGACAGACTTCTTAAAACTTTCAGTTGTTCAATTTTATAATTTTTCAGTTATAGAGTAAATTGTTCCAGCCTGTTTCATATGCACTTTATCTATAATTGTTATTAATAGATCAAAATCTGTCATGCCTTTTGACCTTGAAATTTGCAACTTCCTCATGGAAATAACAATAGAGCAAAAATACTGATTGCAAGATTCTAAAGTAAGCAGTGAATTGATTGCAATGAAAACAAGTTGGTAAAAATGTATATAGACAGGTAATTTGTATATTAATTAATATAACTGTACAAATATAATTGGTATATTAATTAATATAACTGTAATATGAATGTGCTCATAGAAGTCTCATAAATGGTCTACAGTTTTCATTTATGTTATATAGTTTTGAGTAAAATTTAATAAATGGTCAGGCAACAAAAAATACACTTATATTACATCAGGTAAAGACAATAATATCAGCAACAAATCTGTATTGTTTATACATTTAAAGGTCAAAGAGAATTTTAAATAATAAAGATGATGGCATACTACTATGACAAAATCAATATATGAGTATTTTGGAGATTAGCAATTGAAAATAATGGAAATGTATAGTATATTGTTTAATGGATAGCCATTTATATGTATATATAACCCTTTAAATATGTATAATGTATTTAATGTGTAATCATTTAAAAACATTCGTTGACTTACTTATTAAGTGAGATTTTAAAGGCCTATATTACAAGATGATGAATTTTTAAAACTTTAAAAATAACAAAATTAATCTTTTATTTGATAAGACAGTGAAATCAAGGAATATTACAACTCACTGTGCTGGCTTGTTAAGTTACCAGCCACAGAAGGAGTAATCAGTCCTGAAGTAAATGGATTTGAATGAGTTGTCTTGGAACAAATTGGGTTTTCATTAGTGAATTTTTTTGCAGGATCTCATGTATAATCAAAACCGAAATGTTTGCCTTCTCGAGAAATGGGGTGGGAATAAGGAAGAGAATTTGAAATTAAAAATTAAAATGTATACATTTAATTGGGAAATATTTAATGAAATAAAAGAAAATAAGAAAGAAAAAACAGTGGAACACATCTAGCATAAAGATGAATTGTTAAAGACTGTAGTATAGAGAGAGGGGGTCATATAGTTTTTTCAAGCTTTGGCTGAGTTCTAAAGCAGTTAGGAGTTTGGAATCTTGAGGGAGAAAGACAGTTGGTTTGAGTCTCCTGTGGAGAGAGGTTATCTAACCAACTGAGCTGCTTCTTTACCTATCTGTACAATTGAAATTTAGCCTAGCTTTGATATATTTATTTAAGAAACTGTTATTTTGGATAAACCCTTTATATCTTCCTTCCCAATATTATTTCCTACCTTCCCTCCCTTGCCTTATATGTCTGTGGAGTTAATAATGAGAGTAATTAGAGAGGAGTTCAAATCTGTGAAGGGTTAATTGTTATTTGACAGTATTAGATATAAAGAAACTAGTCAGTCATCATTTATTTTGTAAGTTGAGTTAAAGGCTGGTCCTTACTCAGATTCCATCTTTGCCTCCCTTCCCCCACGTGAGGTTCCTGAGACAACTGTTAGGGCTTTCCTTTGATCCACTTTACTGACAAATCATCCTTTAAAGATAATAAACCCTTTTGTGTTTCAACAGACCTATTAGTATAATTTGTTTGTTAGTTATTAAGAGAGGGAAGAAGAGGGAAAGAACCAACATACTCTGGGTTTGAAAGGAAGCCGGGTATCCATCTTGAAGGAAGGTGTGACTTCAAAACAAGTCCCTTCCTGTGAAATTAACTAAACCCTGTTTGTTAATTTCAGTTTAGTCTATTTCCCTCAGCCTGTGTTTGAGTCTAAGTCCCAGTCTGTAAAGTCTGCTGTTTAGTTTAATTTCTCCTCTCCCTGAAGATTTCTGTTTCCCTTCTGTGTTATACTCCTGACTTCAGCCCTATTATATCCTGAATCTCCTTAATTCCAGCCTACCTATAACCTAGATTACCCATTTAGCAAGTCTCTGACAACCTCCTCTCAAATTCCCTTATTCCACACACCTTTCCTCAAATTATCCCCATTACAAGACAGAGCAGGATTTCCAAAGGTATAGTGGATGATGAGGATAATAGAGGAAAAGGACCAAGGAAAGACAGTTTGACCTGGATAAAGATGAGAGTATGAGGAGAAGTGGCAAGAGAAAAAAAAGCTTGATTCAGCAGAGATCCTGAATCATGAGGATTAGGACAGTGTTCGGTGGAAGTCTGCTTTCCCTGAAACAAGGAAAGTATCTGTTGTTTGGTTAGTTTAGTTACTCAGAGGATACGTAGATTAATAGTCATGGTGGATGGGTGGGTGAAGTGTGATGATAAATTATTCTCTACATCAGGCAATTTGGGATTACTTCACTCCACCTCAGAGTCCCATGAAGGGTCAGGGCAACAATGTTGGTGACATGATTACATAATTTTCTTCCTTTTTTGCTGGCAGTTCCTATTTGCCTGGGTCTTTGGTCACCTTTTTCTTCACTTTTTTGTGTCATTTCTCCTTCTTACCATCACCTAGTTTATAGGGGGGCTGAGGTGGCAGAGTCCAAATTCAGTGATCACTACATGACACTAACCCAATAATAGACATGTCAGCATATTTATCTCATTTGACTTCCATTTGTTTTCCTCATTGCTTTAATAAATAATGTATCGATACCTAATTGTTAAGACCCTACCAAGTGCCCAGTATTGTGCTAAGTGCCAGACATTGACAAAAAGCCCTCTGGGTCATCAGGCTCTGTCCAGTATCATGAGGAAGTCTTTGCAGGCTTATTTTCCCCTCAATTGCTTTTTTGAAATTTAACACCACAAGCTCTTATGTAATGTTTTACAAATGAACTTCTAGTCCAAGTTAGTGTTGGAAGATGATCAAGAAAGTAGCTTCTGTGATCTTTCACACTCCTGGTTATAATAATTCTTTTTTTTTATCTGTTAAACAAATAACTATAATGCCAAATAGAATGCTGTAGGAGTATTAGAAATAAGTTGAGTAAAAACAGCAAAGTACTTTATGAGGTGCAATGCAGAACATTTAAAGGCTTTTATAGAAAAATAAAGATGAATGAACTTAAACTACTCAGAGATACACACAGAGTCAGAACAGTTTGAGAAATTCATAACTTGGGAGGAGGTCTGTTTTTCCCTGAAGTCATCAGATATATCCTTATGATAAAGAAAAAAATGCTTAGGACAGAAATAATTCTCAAGAATTGAATGAAGAATACTGAGACCAACCAAAATAAATATCCTTAGGGTCTCAGTCCCACCAGATAGTATACACACCACCGAGCAAACAGTGCAGAAGTAACAGGCAACAAGCTGTGCAGCAGGACCAGCAGCCTCACTTTGTCTGCTGAATACCAGAGCTTGCATCTGGTGGAGGATACCAGCAGGGTCAGAGTAAGCATATAAAGAACACTGGGAGCAACTATGCTGGCTGTCCCCTTGCGCCAGAGATCTTTGCTCAGCAACAGTTGGGAGTTGATGGAGCAAACACCACACAGTTGACGGGCATCAAGCCCAGAGGGCAAGATGTACCGACTTGCCTGTCTATTGGACCTGATAATTTATGCTCCAAGGACAGTTTAAGACCATTTACAATAATTCCCATGTGCAAGTTGAGTCTTATCTTAGATCAGTATTTCTCAAACTCTTTGTTCTCAAGGCCATTTACACTTTAAAAAATTATAGATTACTCCCAAGAGCTTACAACCCAATGGGTTATATCCATTGACATTTACTATATAAGACATTAAAGCTGATATATTTTGAGGTATTTATCAATGCATTCAAAATAACAATGATAAGCCTATATTTATATTAGCAGAAATAACATTTTATGGAAAATAGCTATATTTTCCAAAGAAAGTGAGTGAAAAGAGTGACATTGTTTCACATTTGTGGCAGTTCTCTTTAATGTCCACTTGGCTTAACAGAATTATTCCATTAAATTCAATTAAATTAAGTTCAAAATCTAGCATGCTCTTCCTCCATGTAAAACACTGTTCAATAGTAGAGAGATACAACATACACCAAAAAGCATTCTCTCAAGAATCTTCCATTTGATTGGAGTGAAGTATATGTACATAGAGAAATAAATATATAGTAAATAAGAATGTTATAAGTGATTTCAAGAAGGAGAAAATGTTTACAATCATATTTGCTTCTGCATTTAATCTTTTGCAATATGTTTTTTTTGGTTGATGTATATGAAGAAAATCAGACCTCACAGAGATTTGTACACTTGACGGGGGTGAGGCATGATATATACCCAGATATCTAAATATAAGTACATAAAATATTAAATGATTTAAGGAAGAAAATGTTAAGAAAGAACTCAGGAGATCTGGAAAGATCTAGCATAGGAGGTATCTCCTAATGTCTTGAATTAAGTCAAGTATTCCAAGAGGGATCCAAGAGGTGAAGAGGGAATGTATTCCGGATAGAGAGGAACACTTGTGCCTTCTCTCTGAGATTGCCTCTTATTTTCATTTTGTATATCCTGCATACATTGAAATAAATAGGTTTGTTCACTGCGAGATGTAACTAGGTTTAGTTTAGAGGTTTGGACCAGTGCTGAACCTAATCAGTAGTTGACCACAGGCTGTAGACCCAGATGTTAGGTTTTCCAGCACTCTGGCAGGTCAACACGGTTTTAACTGCTCTCTCATGATGATATAAACAAAAAACTTGGTTTATTCACAAAACACAGGATGGGTAAGTGGACCAGGAGACAGAGTCCCTATCTCTAATAAAATCTTATCTTCTTCCCCCTGCCTGACCTCCAAAGGTCTCTTCGGTCCCAACAAAGTTGGGCTGCATTCACTGCACTCTATCTGTCTATAATAATTATCTAGCTACCTATTCCTGACTAGCTGGTCCACTATTAAAACAGGAACACAGTATAGTTTGTCAGATAGGATGGCTAGAGGCCAAAGGCCTCAAACCAGGTGGTCTGGCTCAATTTTAGGCTAGACATTTCAGGTCCTTGCAGCTCACACACAAAAGATGATCTGGATGGGAAACAGTGTCACAGGTTTCAGGATCACAGACATTCTCTTGATATCAGGAACCTCCAAAATGTGTCAGGAACTTTGGCTACTTCCTGTAACCCAATATGAAATGGCCACAGGAAGTAAGCCTCTGCTCTCCTCAGAATCTAGAGATCAAGTGACCCCTAAGGAATCCAAGTGTCCCTTTTTAAGCATTCCTCCCATTCTAGAATGGGAGCCCATAAGGTTCAAGCCGGTGCCAAGCTGCTTTTCAAAGTCCTTGCATGCCCAGCCTCTCATTCCCTCTATACTATTCTATACTATTCTAATATTGAATAGTTATTTGCATGATACATCCTCTATTAGAATGGGAATTCCTCAAGGGCCAAGACCATGGGGTGTTTTGCCTTTCTTTGTATTCCTGGTCCTCACATATTGCATGGCATCTAGTAATCTCTTAATTTTGTTGTTTGCTGGCTGACTAACATGTAAAAAGGGAGATGGATGGTGGAATATATTATACTGAGGAACAGTTAGTGGATCAATTTATCTTGAAAAGTGGATTTTGGGGGGAATCGCCTTTGAGCATTTGTCTGGCCCTGGTGAATCTGCTAAATCTTCAGATGCTCAAAATCCTTTGGTGTGTCCTTAACATTTACTCCCTGAGCTCTGGTTCTGATTTTTCTGAACTCCTGGCCTCACTATTTACAAAGCTGTTCTTACATTTACTTTGGTGCAAGGGAAAAAAAGATTAACTGTGTTCTTTTTATTTTTCCTCTTTATTGGACAAAGAACTCTTTGACTTTTCAAATTTCAGTGATAATTTAAAATGAAAAAGAACAGATCCTGGAATTCTTTGGGAAGGTAGTAAAAATGAATTGGTATTCATCACTCTTTAGGAAAAGGAGAAAATTTGGGGGAGCTGTTTTGGAAAAAATACAAAATTGGTGGGGGGAGCTTTTAGACATCCTGGGAGAAAACAGAGCCATGATCATTAATCTGCCTGAAAAGCAAGGGGTGGGGTAGGGAATACCTGAATACTGAGTTTTGAAATTTAAAAGGAAGCCTGCTTATTGGACCCAGAGACAAAGGTCTTCAGAAGAAGACAGAAAAGACTCCCAGTCAGATCTGCCATCAACCAACTCAGAATCTGAGTTGGAAGGTCCTATAAGATCCTCCGCTCCAACCTATTACAGTGATTGCACAAACGTGAAAGAACCTCTCTGAAGTCTACCTGTGTGACTTTCTTGGTGAGTGTTTCCTGCTTTCCCATCACTGTTCTTAAATATAGACAGAGGTTCCTGGCTTGTGAAATGACAGCAAACCCTGCAATGGAGAACTCCTTTAAATGGGATGGACTTTTCCCTTCTTTGTTCAATTGCTCTTATTTTTTTAATCCCTTACTTTCTGTCCTAGTGACAACTCTGGGAAAGGAGGGCAAAGGCTAGGGAAATGGGATTAATTGACTTGTCCAGAGTCAGACATATAAGACCTGTCTGAGGCTAAATTTGAACCCAGGTCCTTCTGATTCCAGGTCTAGCTCTCTTTCTACTGTGCCACCTCGCTGCCCTTGTTCAATTGCATTTAAAAGAACAAAAAACCTCCTTTCCTCTTTGCACTTTACATCATTCCACTTTACGTCACTCTTTTGTCCTATTCCTTTTAGTTGACCAGGGCACACACATAGATTGTTTAACTAAAGTCGATTGGAGTCCTTTCCTTTATTTATCATTGCTTTTGCTTTTTGACTTACTTACTATTTTCAAGAAGCCAGGAGACATGAGGAAAAATTCATCACAATCTGGAAACAAGGGTCCAGAATCCTTGATTCGAATTCTAGTTCCTCACTCTAGAGATGATGATAATAATAAAGCTTCATGATGAGTTGAGCAAAATAAAAACGATAAATAGAAATAAGCAAGATGCAGTTTTACATATACACAGAGCTTTTGTCAAATGACGCCTTCTCTAATGGAGAGAGAAAAGGGGGTTAACTGAGTATTTGAATGTAACAATCAAGTTAGTTACTTAATTTTTTTAAAAAAATTTAAACATTAAAGTAAACATAATCATACAGCTAGTAGTGCACATATAGAGCCCTGAACTTGGAGTAGGAAGATCTATGTCTGAATCCTGCCTCAGACACTAGTTGTATGATGACTTTGGACAAGTTAATAAAACTCCCGTTTCCTCATTTATAAAATAAAAATAATATGGACAAAGCACTTTGCAAACTTAAAGCAATATGTGTTACCTATTTTTATAACTATAAATGACTCCCATAATTATCTTATTCATAGAGATGTTGTGAGATAAAATTCAAAGAATTCTTTATAACTGTAAAGTTCTACATCATCCTAAGCCATTGCATGTTATGTACTACTCTGAGATTTATAAAGCACTGTATTAAGCAGTATCATCATGATTATCCCCATTCTACAGATTAAGATATTCAGAGTCCAAGAAGTAAAGTGATTTATTTGCCCATGGTTACATGACTAAGAAATGGAAGTTCTGCATTTTTCAGTATTTATATAGTGCTTGAAAGTTGGCAAAGCATTTAGGTGATATGGATATTGCCTTCTTTAATTATCACAACAATAGTGTGAGGTAGGTACAATTATATCCATTTTACATATGAGAAAATTCACTATCAAAGAAGCTAAATGAGTTGGATATTATCACACAGTTTAAAAGTTTCAGGGACAAGATTTGAATTCCATGTCTAGAGCTCTATCCACCATGAGAAGTATGTGACTGAGGAAGCTAGATGGCAGAATGGATAAGTCAAGTCAATAAGCATTTGTTGAGTACCTACTGTGTGCCAGGAGTTAAGGGTACAAAGAGAGACAAGAAACTAAATCAAAACTGACCAGCCCCTGGTTTGCACTCAAAGATTTCTTTGGACTTGAATTCAAACTCTGCTTCATATACTTGCTAGCTGTGGAAGTTTGAACAGATTGTTTCACTGCTCTATGCATCAGTTTCCTTATCTGTAAAGTAAAGGGTTTGAATGGGCTTTTAAGATCCTGTCTAGTTTTAATTCTATAAGCCTGTGATATCTTGCCCCAGGATTTCATGCTGAGAGTCATTATTTGTTGTTGGAAAGAATTCATTAAGTTTGGTTCTTCCCTTCCCTCACCCAAAGAATCGGATCCAAAACAAGGAATAAGATTTGTCTTCCTCATTGGGTTTCTTTTTGATTTCCAGGTGCATAAAATGATCTTTTTATTAAAGTATCTCAATATTACCAGAAAAAGAACTCATTTAATGGAAAGTGGCATTATTGGCCAAAGCTACTTCTTCATTGGTTGTGATTTCTGTTGAAAACTAAAAGAACACTCACAAATTTAACCTTATTAAATGCTACAACTTGGGTTATAGAGCTGATTGGGATGTGGCTGTGTTCCACATGCTTAGCTACACTCTTTTGACCAGTAGAACAGAGCAATTTACTATGTAGGATCTAAATAATATACCACATGGATATCACATCCATCAAATGGACAGCCATTTACCCAACTATTTATCCTGTGAGGTTTCTAATTAGATCTTGACAGTAAACAAAATTTAAAAATACAGTTCCCCTGAAGGTCCTATAAAAGGTTTATAATCTGGTTTTTGGAGCATAAGTTATTTGAAAGTAGGAAGAGTAGGCTCCATTCTTTGTATGTAGATCCCTAGCACCCACCACAGTGTTGGACCCATGTTTGTTGATTGATCACTTTCAGTCATGTCTGACTCTTCATGACATTGGAGTAGTTTGCCATTTCCTTCTCTAATTTCTCTAGAAAATGGAGGCAAAAAGGTTTAAATTACTTGCCCGGGGTCACACAATTAGAGTCTGTCTAAGGCCATATTTGAACTCAGAAAGATGAGCCTTTCTGACTCCAGGCTCAGCAATCCACCCACTGAGCCACCAAATTATTATCTTTAGTTCATAGGTATTTAATAAACACATGTTGATAGTTAGGAATTACGTTTTGATTGATAGAGATACTATAAACACCCCATACAGATTACCAATTTTCAAAGAAGAAATTACTTACACGACCATTAGAGTAGATAGAATTTAGTCTTTTAGCAATTTAGAAAGTATGATTCAATATCTCCCAATGCCACAGAATTATCAGTTCTCATTGTACTAATAAAGTGCATAAATAAATATTAATAAGAAATTTCAATTGATAGTATGAAAGATAGTAGTCAAAGGAACATTTCTCATATCTACATTTCCAAAGATGATAAAGTAGAAATCTTCATCAATCAATGCCCTAAGAAAGATGGAAATTGTCAGTACCATAGAGTGATAAAATGGTACAATTGCAGAGAAAATTGGAATGTTCTTGCTTTAAATATTTTGTAAATTATGAGGTTGTGATAGTGTTGATTCATTTTTGCCAAAGTTACACAATCAGAGTAATGTGCTCTAGTAATCTTCTAGTTGCTATAGTCTATATATAGGAGCAGAAATTTGAACCCAAAGCTTCTAGGTCCAAATCTACTATATGAGAATGCACTGAAAAGGGAAAGATTCATATAATGAGATCAATACCTTCTTGCCTCAACACGATAGGTAGTGGAAAGAAGAAGAATGCAGTGCAAGAATGAGGCAGAATTGTTTTTCAAATCCCCCCTACTTCTTGCCCTATAGTCAAGTCAAATCAAACCAGCCATCATTTATTAAGTTATTTTTTAAACAACATTTATGAAATCCTTACACTGTGCTAGGTACTGTGTCTAGTATTGTCCTAAGAGTTAGAAATACAAGCAAAAAAAGGGGCAGCTGGGTAGCTCAGTGAAGTGAGAGTCAGACCTAGAGACGGGAGGTCCTAGGTTCAAACCCGGCCTCAGCCACTTCCCAGCTGTGTGACCCTGGGCAAGTCATTTGACCCCCATTGCCCACCCTTACCAATCTTCCACCTATGAGACAATACACCGAAGTACAAGGGTTTAAAAAAAAAGGGAGGAGATGAGGAAGAAGATAAGTCTAGCATGGTAGTAAAGGATGACTAGTGTGAGTGGACTTATCATAATAAAATTGTTGAGTCAACATATTTTCCAAGTAGAGAAGTATTTTCTTTGATGCTTTAAACAACTTGCAAGTGGAAATTAAAATGTATGAATTACATTACTTAATTTAATTTAATAAGGATTTTCAATTCAACTCACTGGGAATTTGAAGACAATATATTAAATATTTCTGATTCTCAAGGGGCTTGTGTTCTATTGGGAATTTACATTCTAGTCATTTATTAAGAGCTTGCTGTGTATTGTATACAATTTGGTGTCTTGGGGAGATAAACAGTCTTTATGAGAGATATAGTTTCTTCCCCCATAGAATTCACAGTTTAACAGGAAAATGAGACACCAATACCCAATAACACACAAGAGCTACATTAGAATCTCCTGGGTGGAGAAGCTAACCTTTCTTCTTGCCAGAAGCATGGCACAACACCTTGGTGATATTTTTTTGTAGTCATTCTTCCAATTCTACACATATTATACTTCCAACGCTAGTATCTGAGTTGTTTTACACCCTCTTATAGCCAGAAAATATAGAAGGTAGAAACCAAGAACTAAAGAGCCTCTGTCACTAAAAGGATAAGTATTAGAAGACTTGTCTGATTTTTCTCCTGACACAGGAAACCATGGTAAAGAAAGTTGCAATCATTGGTGCTGGGTCCTGTGGACTGCCTGCCATTAAGTGTTGCCTGGATGAGGGACTTGAACCCACTTGCTTTGAGAAGAGTGATGACATTGGAGGCCTCTGGAAGTTTCAAGTAAGAAATATTGCCTGACTTAAGTCTGACCTTTCTAATTTGTTTCCTCAAGTCAAAAAGAAAAGTAATATGACTGATAGAATCAGATTAAAATCTATTTTTAATGAAATGTAGAATAGGTAGGATATCCTAGGATAATGAAAAGGACTTTAGATTTGGGATCTGAAGATCTGAGTTCTAAACTACTTATAACCTGTTTGACCTTAGGAAAATTATTTGACTTCTTTGGGCCTCAGTTTTCTCAATTATAAAATGGAAGCACTAACATATAAAATCTCTAAGGCATTTATAGTTTTAAACTCTGTGATTTTCACTAAAAAAACACAACTGTTATAAATTAATTTTGAGAATTGCTCATCAACTCTGGGAGGGAGGAGAGAGGAGGGGAGTGAAAGAACATGAATCATGTAACCATGGAAAAATATTCTTAATTAATTAATTAATTAAATTAGTTTATTTTCAAATAAATAAATTTTGAATTATAAAGTAGTAGATAAAATAAGTAGGGTGAAATTTTATTTTTAATAAACTGTATTCATTCTTATATCAGGACCCTGAAATCAAAAGAACCTAATCCCTATGTATCAGAGAGAATTACTTAAGCAAGGTCTTAAACCTCATGCAACATCCAATTTACAGATTTTCTATTTTCTTGATCCTTTGGCAAGTGTTCCTTTCACAAAATCTGGTTGACAGGAAGGTTTTACAATGATTTTCTTCCTGCTTACATAATATACCACTATCTGTTAGTGTGGGGAAGGGGTGAGAGTTTGATGGACCAGCTTCTAATTAGCTGTTTACCAATTAGAGATGTTTTGGGATGCTCAAGGGAGGAGCTGAATAATGAGCTCCCAAAATTATATTTAGGTATCCTGAAAGAAATACTGCCTCTCAAGAATTTCACTCATTACAGTTGCATATATTAATCAAGTTATAAATGAATAGCACATTGAAAAATTAAGATCTGTTAAAATAGTGTATATTAAATTGTTAATGGTTTCATTTGTCATGATATTGGGTAGAAAGCAGTGGCATTATTTTTAATTAAGGGCTTTCAAGAAGAAAAATTTCAAAAATATCCTTTCCCCATTGGTATTAATTTCTAACTAAACCAATGTCATTTGCCGAGGATTGCTGACTTTCATGCGTCTATGGTCTTATAGTAGTGTATAGTTAAGTTAGGAAAGAAGATCCAAATATTTATGTATCATTAGACTGGCCATGGAGCAAATATTGCAGAGACAGAAATAAGAATGGTCCAGGAAGGCTCTTCTCATAAGAATATTTAGTGCTTCTTTGAGATTGAGAGAAGGACTGGGGGTGAGCTTTTGCCAATGTGATGTAAGAAATCAGGGATTTGTGAGATTTGTAGATTTGCTCTTTGATGACAAAGCTAAACAGTATTGGTGTGCTTACTTCTTGAAGGAAGAAGCTATCGAGGGGAAGGCCAGCATATACAAATCTCTGACGATTAATACATCTAAGGAAATGATGACCTTTAGTGATTTCCTCATCCCAAAAGATTATCCCAATTATATGCACAATAGTCAAGTCATGGATTACTTCCGTGCATACACCAAGCACTTTGGACTGTTGCCATATATATGTTTTAAGGTAAGGCATGGGAAACATATTTCCTGTAGGAAAAAGTACCAACTTCTCATCTTTGCATTTAAAATCCTTCATAATTTGGCTCATGCATAATCTTCAGGCTTTTTGCCTATTTCTACCCTTGTCATGGTCTACATTCCTGCAAAGAGTCAGCTTTCTGGCTATTCTCTGAACTTGGTTTCCTAAATCCAGACTCCTTGATTCTGCACAGGCTCCCCCTCATTCCTGGAACATACTTCTTCCTCATTTCTCTCTCTTCGAATCCTAGATTCATTTATAGCTCAGTTTATGTGACAGCTCTTACAGGAAGGCTTTTCCAATCAACATCATTGGTTGTTTGTTTTTTTAATCCCTTACCTTCTATCTTTAGAATCAATACTAGATATTCATTCCAAGGATACTTATATTTTGAGAACTATTTAAGATTATTTTCATATGTACAACCCAGTGTCTGGGTCTTGGTTAGGAATGAATATGGTCAGAGTAAGGATGCTAAGATTCAGAGACTAGACCGATGTAGTGGGAGATGGGAATTAAGCTTAAGGAGAGAGAAGGAGTTCGGGGGGATAAACCAGGAAGGTCCTAGCAGTGGACAATAGAAATACATTTGTAAAAGTATGAATTTCTGGCAGCAAGCAGTAAAGTAGAAGTTCTGGTAGACCAATGGTGATGTCAGAGATGTCCTAAGGTAGACAGCAAAGTTGGGTAATACATGCCAAAGATGGCTCTGGTACTACATTATTAAAGTTTACAGTCCAAAAAATCAGAATTTGGCAGACAGAAACTTGGTAGCAAGGACCCCACTGATAAGGCTGAGGCTCAAAGTTAAGACTTTAGCCTTCCGGAAGATTGAAGAGAGGAAAGAAGATCCCCATTCCCATAGTGCTCTTCCAAATAGAAATCTCAACTGGCTATGTACTTCCTCTTGATGAGACAAAAAGTTCTGTTATTTGAGGGTCATTTTAGTAATATAAGGCTCAGGAGCCTGGCCTAGCCTTCCATATATAGGATGGATACAGATAATCTTGGAAAGAGAGGAAGGTCAGTTTCCTTACCAGGATTATTGGCAACAGCCACAATCTTCCTAACCCATGATCAATTAATCTTCCTCCTTGCTTAGATTTTTCTGCTTTCTTTTAGACCACTGTCCTCAGTGTTACAAAACAACCAGATTTTTCTATCACTGGTCAATGGAATGTAGTCACTGAGACTTCTGGAAAAAAGGAATCATCTGTCTTTGATGCTGTTTTGGTTTGCACTGGTCATCATGTTGAACCTTACTTACCACTATCATCTTTTCCAGGCAAGTGATCTATGGGGAGTGTGACTTCTAACATGGATGCATGTAATACATTTTAAATTAAAAAGGGAGTCACTAAAACCATAGCAAAAACTATCAAATTTGTCTTGTGAGGGAAAAAAGTTTGAATTATTAAATTAATCTTTAGGGTAATCAATAAAGACAAGACTGATAGACAAAATTCTCATCCATTCAATTGATTATTTGTGTTTGGGAATGCAATGTGAAAGGTCTAAAAAGGGTTATGGGGAAGAACGGTATGGATTTTTAATCTATTATTAAAGCATCTAATTTATTGTGTACTATGTTATATAGTAATATCATCTTCACTCCATTCCATTTGTATGATTACCAGAAAACCCTTCTTTTTTCATTGAATTAATCATATAGATCAGAAATGGGCTTCCGATTTTAGTGAGATAGAGAACTTCCAAGGAATGAAACACCTTTTTGCCAATGCACATGGGTACCTTCTCTGCAACTTACAGTCTTAGAGAGTTGTCTAGAGTGCCAAATAGTTAAGTAACTTGTCAAAGGTCACACAGTCAATGTATATCATATGTGGGGCTTGAACATTTGTTTTCCTGGCTTCTAGGCTGGATCTCTGTGCACCCTGCCAAACTATATATTGCTCTTTTTTTTTTAATCCCCACATTTCATCTTAGAATCAATACAGTGTGTTAGTTGCAAAGTAGAAGAGTGGTAAAGATGAGACAATGGGAGTTACAACTAAGAAGTTATTTTGATTATATTAAATGTTAAAAGGCTTTTTAATAAACAAAAAAAAATTTTTAAACGTAACCAGGATTAGAAGAGAAACAACAAACTGGGAAATAAAATTTTAATAGCAAATTTCTCTGATAAAGGTCTCATTTCTCAAATATATAAAGAACTAAGTTGAACTTATAAGAATATAATCATTCCCCAATTGATAAATGGTCAATTATATTTCTCATCTCCACTTCATTCTCCTACTCTGTGCTTCCTCAATACTGGATAATTCTCCAAACTCTTCCATAAGCCTAGAATGCTTATTGTCTGCTCTCCCACCATTGAGATCCACTCTTAAAAGCCAGTTCAAGTGCCACCTCCTCTATGATCCCTGTGACTAAATCAATCATGATCTCTCCCCCTGATACCTTATTTTCTCTGATTTTTCAGGAGATATCTGATCTCATCCATGTAGGTGCTATGGTGAGTGGTTCAGATTAAGAACCCTCTGTACCTCCTACTATGCAATTCTTATCAATATCTTCCCAGGAATTATCCCTTAGGATATCTTCTCAGTGTGTTAAATAATGTTCTTTGTTTCTTTTTTTTAAAATCCTTGCCTTTTGTCTTTTATCTCTAAGAAGGAATTGGGGAAAGGGCTAGACAATTACGATTAAGTGACTTGCCCAGGGTCACATAGCTAGGAAGTGTCTAAAGTCAGATTTGAAACCAGGACACCAGACACCAGACCTGGAGCTCTATCCATTGTGTTACCTAGTTGCCCTCATTTTTTCAGTCTTTTGATATTTCAAGAGCACCATACAAAACTCACCATGTCTACATATTATCCCTTCCTCTTATTCTATAAGCAGCTTAACAACTTTCCCTATCATGGTTTTCTTGGATGACTTCTCTTATGTTTTACCAAATTTTTGTCCAATTAGTTTCCTTCTTAATGGATATCATGGTGCTCTGCAGATGATAGGCACTTAATAGATATTTGTTAAGTTGTTGTTTAAGTCCACAAACACCGACTAAGCACCAGAAGTCTGTGGATCCTCTGCCTTCTTAGAACTTAAATTTAATTGTAAAAAAAGCAAATAGCTTCAGGATATACAGGATAATATAAGATAACAAGCTAGGATGCATGCTTTAGAGAGATCTAAAATTAAGAACTACATTCATGGGATCATGTACCTAGAAAACCCTCATGAGTCATGTGGTCCAAATCCCTCATTTTACAGACAAGGAAACTGAAACCAAGGGATGAAAAGTGACTTTCATTACAGGATGTAAAACTAATTTGCATTTCTCTAATCAAGAGGGATTTAGAACATTTTTTCATATGATTATGGATAGCTTTTATTTCTTCAACTGAAAGCCTCCTATTCGTATTCTTTGATAATTATCTTTCGTTGGGTCATAAATTTTTTCCTTCTCCATAGATCTGACAGGTAAAGTATTTTATCTTCTAATTCACTTTTAAATTCACTCTTTATATCCAAATCATATATCCATTTGACCTTTTGGTATAGGGTATGAGGTACTGATCTATACCTAATTTTTGCCATACTGTTTTCCAATTTTCCCAGCAGTTTTTGTCAAATAGCCAAAAATTCTTATCTGAAAAGCTGGGATCTTTGGGTCTATCAAATACTAGATTACTAAAGTAACTTACCCCTAGTCTATTCCATTGATCCACCATTCTATTTTTTAGTCAGTACCAGATCAGAATGAACATTTTTAAGGAATGTACCTGAGGAGCATCTAGGTAGTACAATGGATATAGAACCAGGACTAAAGTCAGGAAGACTTGGGTTCAAATATGAACTCAAGACATTTTCTAGCTATGTGACCTTAGGCAAATCACTTAATCCCAATTGCTAGCCTTTCTACTCTTCTGCCTAAGAATAAATACTTAGTATCGTTATTGGTTTTGGTGCTGGATTATGACATTTGTGATTTCTGGTTTGGGGAAGACCTATGCCCTACAGAATGTTCACCCTGGAGTGAGATAAGATCTTTAAGGCCTTTTGTTGTTGGTTTTCACCCCTTACAGGTATAAAGAAATTTAAAGGGCAAATTTTGCATAGCTGGAAATATAAACATCCTGGAAATTTCAGAGACAAAAGAGTGGTTATGATTGGCCTGGGGAACTCTGGAGCAGATATCACTGTGGATCTCAGCCATGCCGTGAAAAAGGTTCAATTCATTCCAGCCTCTCACTGGGATCATTCTTTTTAAAACCTACTGAGTGCTCTCCAGTTGAAAAATTATTGGCAATTTCTACCCTGTCCTCTTTTATGACACATTTTACATTCCAGTTTTGTCCTCCTCCCCTGTGTCTCCTAAATACAGTTAAGATACAGGCAAATATTACATACTATGAACCCCAAATCCCTAAGTAATATACCATTTAAGGTTTACTTTTAATTTTATTTTCTCCTCTCTTCCCCATCTCTATCTCCTGCCTCATTCTGTTCTCCTCTGAAGGATAAGAAGATAGCTTAATCCAAAGTGAAAACTTCTTATCCTACTATACTTCTATCACCATGTACAAGGATAACTGAGAGCTGGTTGACCTAATCTGAAGTTTTTTGCCTTTTGAAAAAGGTTTTCCTCAGCACCAGGTCAGGATCATGGATAATCAGCCGTGTTTCATGTAATGGTTACCCAATGGATGTTACATATTTTACTCGATTCAAAGCTATCATCCACCATATTATTCCCATGTGCCTACTGAATATGTGGGAAGAAAACAAAGTGAATTCAAGATTCGATCACATAAACTATGGCCTGAAACCTTCCCACAGGTACTTATCATTCTAAAATGCTATTTTCCAGAGAAGATATGTTACATTGAAATGTAGTAATAAAACACTGGCCCAAAATCTTGAGAGATGGTAAATGGTCCAAATCACTTTCTGGATTCTGGATTCTGGAATTCCCTGAATTCTCTGAAAACCTTGCTAGCAGGGGCTGAATGTTCAATTCAGAACATTCCATTTTGCAGGGCTAGAGACAGGAGTAATGTGGAGCAGCTGGGAATTTTTCTAGGCATTAACATTAGTCAGGGATCTATTGCTTTCCCATCACAACAGTGTAAAGATTACTATCTCAGTACCTCACTTCCATCTCTATACTTCACTTTCTAATGCTAGTCTGCACCTATAGAAAATGTCTTGCTAGTAAGGGTGGTAGGAGATATGAAAGGGAAATAGTGTGAGATTGTAGGCAGTAAAGATCAAGAAAGAGCCAAAGGTGAAGGAACAACTGCATCAGCAGTCCAACTGTCTTGCCTGCCTAAATTGGCATCTCATGTCCCTATTGGTCTCCCTATCCACAACTAATTTGACAATAAATGCCAGAATTACTAATTATACCCTAGTCATTAATGATAATCAGAATTCCTCATCGTGTGAAGAGATTGTACTTGAGGAAACATAGGCTCTCTTCCAATTCAAAATTTTAATTTAATTGGTGAGGATGAGTGGGTATGTGAACCATATTTAAGAATAAAAAAACTGCCTTTTATTCCTCAAAATTATCAATTGTTTCTCAATTTAGAAACTTTTAAAATCACAATTTTAAAATTCAAGTTTTATACAAGTGAAAAATTTCCAAATAATTAAACATGAGAAAGGGAAAATGTTGAAACTAATAGCTTCCAGAATCTAGAAATAGGAGATACTTTCCAGGTATGTCCAGAGAGAAAGAAATTTATATCACCATGAATCATATATGTATATATATACATATATGATTCATGGTATATATATATATACTGATTTAGAGGCCTGTGGACAAAGGCTCAACTATGAATTTTTGCACCACCACAACAAGCAAATAGTCTTCAACAAATAGTCTTAGAGAGTTGCCTAATCACAAGAGCTCGAGTTACTTCTCCTGAGTTATACAACCAGCAAATAACATGGAAACCTATCAGAGGTCTTCCTTCTCTCCAAAAACAACCTTCCATCCACTAGGCCATATGTCTTCTAGTATATTTATAAATAGCCATGAAAATAAGTCATATGGCAGGAAGGCATCATGGAGGTGCAAATCAAGATGGGCAGCTCACATCCTCCCTTGGTAGTATGGAGGAAGCCCTCCAGCATGTTGGGCTGATGCACTTTAGAAGAATATAAACATAATGCTACAGTCTTATTCCCTACCCTTTAGGAGATTAAAATGTAGGAGGTAAGAATTAGGTGCATGGACAAAGAAAAAACAATATAAAGCAATAAATGACTGATATTAGCACTCTATTGAGACATATTCTTCACATCAATCTTTAGCAGTTGTGGACATTTTGAGGGCTTCTAGTTGGATGTGTCTGTGTTTATCTGGTGAAATGATGAGTTACAAATAAAATATGGCTTTTATCCTTCCTATCTCATAGTGATAAAAAGACAATGCAGGTAAATTCTAAAATTTTTCTGAGTTGTTGTTCAGTTGTTTTTCAACAAAGTCTGACTCCATGTGTGACCCCATTTGGGGTTTTTTTGGCAAAAATATTGGAGTTGTTTACCACTTCTTTCTCTAGCTCATTTTTCAGATAAGGAAACTGAGGCAAACAAGGTTAAGTGACTTGTCCATGATCAAATAGCTGTTAAGTGTCTGAGGCCAGATTTGAACCTGGTAAAATGAGTCTTCTTGAGTTCAGGCCCAGCATTCTAGCCACTGTATCACCTACCTGACCTGATTTGCTATGGTCAGCCATTTTTAGTCATGCCAGATTCTTCATGACCCCATTTGGGTTTTTTCTTAATACACTAGAATTGTTTGCCATTTCCTTCTTCAGCTCATTTTAAAGATGATGAAACTCAGGCAAACATTATGGAGCTTGGCATGAAGCTATGGAGAAAATATGTCAAACTCAAATAGAAACAGATTACTGCAGGAGGCATATTGTCTTAGAAAGCCACAAATTAACACTATCTATGTTTTGTTATATTTTCAACTTATTTTTTAAGCATTTCTCATATTTTGTTCTGATTCAGGCTGCACTAGACCACT